>NC_050080.1:35446005-35580017 GCF_009764565.3 Dermochelys coriacea
GGTAGGGCGTTGCCATGGCGCTGGAGGCACAGCAGAGGATGAGAGTGCGGCCAGGCAAGGGGGGCAGGTTGTGCCAGGCAGAGATGTGGATGTCGGCGTCCAGGGCCCGGCGATAGCGGAGCAGGAGGGCAGGGACCGGGTGCAGCTCCCTGGGGGGCACAAGCCGCTGCTGAGCCCCTGCCCAGTACCCCACCCTGACCGCTGTTCAGCCCCCCTGCAGCCTGCCCCCTTGCAACCTAGCACCCTACCTGCCCCCCCCCCACAGCAGGGCACCCCACCTGCCCAGCTCCCCATTTCTGCCCCCTGCCTAGCTCCCCCTGCAACCAGGCATCCCACTTCACAGTGGCCCAGGTGTGTTTCTTCCCCATGATGCCTGTTAGTCTAACCCTGCCTGAGAGCCGTTCTGCCTGTGAGCTGGTGTGGCTGGCCTTTGCTTTGTGGCTCGATTGGTGGGAGCGGTGGGATCCCTCTGGGTAACAGGATCGATCCCACAACGTGGGGGCTGACGATGGAGTCCCGTGTGCCATCGCTGCAAGTGAAGTCGTACCCTCGGGGCCACTCCATCACCGAACTGGAGGTCATGCAGTTCCTCAGCAGCCAGCACAACTCTGGTTCTGCTGCCCAGGCATTCTTCTACCTCCGCGAGCCAGATTTCCTTGGGTAACTGTGCACCTGTTCCCCTCCCATCCGGCCCCATGGCAAGGACTGGCTAGCTTGCGGGGGAGGGAGGGAACGGGACATGGGGCCTTTCCCATCTAGGGGACACTGATCCGGCCCCGTGGTGGGGGGCTGCCTGGCTTGGGGGATGGGGAACAGGGCCTTTCCTCTCTAGGGGGTGCTGATCCAGCCCCATGGCGGGGGGCTGGCTGGCTCAGGGGGCAGGAACAGGACACAGGGCCCCTGACCTGTCTGTGGTGGGGCAGGTCCGTGCCAGAAGCCTGGAGGGCGGATTTCGTGGCAGAGTCAGAGGACGCTCATCACCGAATGGAGGATCTGAAGGGGCATCTGGGCCAGCACCTGGGGGTGGCGTCTGTCAACAGGTAACAGGCCAGGAGATTGGTGGGTGTGGTGGGATCGCTGGGCCCCACAGTGTCTTCCTCATGGCCTTGCTCTTCCCCCTAGGTACTCCTGCCAGTGGGGTGCCCGTATGTCAAATGGCTGGAGGAGTTTGGGGCCTGGGTGCTGCAGGATCTGTGGGGTGCCCTCCAACGCCAGTTCCTTCAGGTAATGCAACTTGCTGTCTCTGGCGGGGAGGGAGTGGGGTTTAGTGGTTAGAGTGGAGGGTGTTGGGAGCCCGGACTCATGGTTCACACTGATACCTGTGTCTGCCCCCGTGCCCCCCCCAGGCCGAGTTGGAGCCCCCTGGGGGTGAGGCGGAGGAGGGGCAGGAGCTGCAAGACGTGTTCCAGGACTTCCAGCAGCGCCAGTTCTGTGCCCGGGGAAAGCTGCTGGGCTCCGTGGCCGGGCGCGTGCGTGAGGGCCAGCCCCCACACCGTGGGGCAGGAGGCGGGCTCTATGTGGTGACGAGTGAGCCTGGCGATGGCAAGACTGTCTTCATGGTGAGGCTGGGGGGGCGGCCTTGGGGCACCCAATGTGCAATGAGGGGAGGAGTCTGGGGGCAGAAAGTTGAGGGGCTTGGTGATGGATTGTAAGCAGGGCCTGCAGGGGGCAGGGTCTGGGTCTGCTTCATAAAGCCTGGTGGGATGGGTCTGGAGGAGGGGCCGGGCTTGGGGGCCAGGAGGGGGTAGGGTTGGGTCTGTGGCATCAGGCCTGGTGGGAGGGGCCTGGAAGAGGGGGAGGAGCTTGAAGGCCTGGAAGGGATGGGATCTGGCTGTGCTGGGTTGTGGTGGGAGGGGCCTGGAGAGGCCCCGCCCCCAGCTGACCCACTGTCCCTTCCCCAGGTGGCACTGGCGCGGGAGCTGAGCGCCCATCCCCCGGCCCAGGATGCCTCCCCCACCCTCTGCCTGGTCATCTCTCACTTCACCGGGGCCTGGCCGGACCAGGCCAGTGCCAGGGTGATGCTGAGCCAGCTGTGTGCCCACCTAAGCTGCCTGCTGGGCCAGCCGGCCCCACACCCTGCCAGCTACAGGTCAGGACGCCTGGGTTCCCTCCTGGCCCTGGGTGGGAGTGGGGTCTAGTGGTTAGAGCGGGGAAAGCGGGGGTGGGGCTGGAAGCCAGGACTCCTGGTATCCCTCTAGGTACTGGGTGGGAGTGGGGTCTAGTGGTTAGAACAGGGGAGGCTGGGAGCCGGGACTCCTGGATTCTCTCCCCAGCTCTGGAGGGAAGTGGTGTCTAGGGGTTAAAGCTGGGGGCTGGGATGCCTGGGTCCTATCCCTGCCTGTCCTTTGCAGGGGACTGGTGTCTGGAGTCCCTCCTGCCCGCGGTGGCCGGGTCGCTCCGGGGAGCCCAGCGCCTGGCCATGCTGCTCGACGGGGCTGACCAGATCCATGGGGACAGTGGACATCCTGTCTTCGACTGGCTTCCAGTGCGGCTACCCCCGGTAAGTCCCATGGGGACCCCCCCCCAATCCCACTAACCTCACCATCTGCTCAGCCCCTCTCTTCTCCCCCCAGTGTGTGAGCCTGGTTCTGAGCATCGGTGAGGACTCCAGACTCCTGGGTTCCCTACAGCAGCGGGCAGATGTAGTCCTCATCCCCCTGGGATCCCTGGACCCCTGTGACCGGGCTGGGCTGGTCCGCCAGGACCTCGCCCTGTACGGCAAGAAGCTGGAGGAGACAGCGTTCAACAACCAGGTGTGGGGTGCCTGGATGCCTGGGTCCTCTGGCAGGGGCGTGGGGTCTAGTGGTTAGAGTGGGGGAGAGGCTGGGAGCCAGGACTCCAGGAGGGGAGTGAGGTCTAGTGGTTGGAGCAGGGGTGGGTTGGACTCCTGATTCTCTCCAGCTCTGGCTGGGTGAGGTGGGGGCACTGGCTGTCGTTCAGGGGCTCCCTGCCTGCTGTGACCCCGTCTGTCTGTCTGTCTCCAGATGCAGCTGGTGCTACTGAAGCGCGGTGTCCGGCAGCCCCTCTACCTGGCGCTGCTCACCCAGGATCTGCGAGCCTGCACCCTCTATGAAAAGGTGCTTTAGCCCCACCGGGGGACCCAGGCTTCTGGGCTGGTGGCGCAGGGCTCGCCCTTCTAGGGACCGTAGGGGAGGGACTGGGACAGAAGGGGACCCAGACATCCGGGCTGGTGACACGGATCTGTTCCCGCGAGAGACCCTAAGAGAGAGGCCAGGATGGAAGGGGACCCCGGCGTCCAGGCTAGCAGTCTAGGGACCCCAGGGGAGGGATGGGGACAGAAGGGGACCCAGGCATCTGGGCCAGTGGCACAGGGCTCGCCGATCCCCTCAGGGTCCTGTGTCCCTCCCTCCAGATCTCAGAGAGGATCCAGACGCTGCCCCCAGCGCTGCCCGCCCTGCTCCAGCACATGCTGGGCTGCCTGGAGCAGGAGCATGGGGCCGAGCCGGTGGCCATGACCATCTCTGCCTTCTGGGCCAGCAAGGACGGTAAGAGACAGCTGTGGGTGCTAGGCGGCGTTAATGGCCGCTGCTACCAGGCGCTGTGCCCCAGAGCTGGCTGCATCTCAACGCCCGGTGAGCCATCTTTGTGAAGTGTTATATGTGGCTGTTCCCCAGCTTCCCTGCCCCAGAGCTGGCTGCATCTCAGCACCAGGCAAGCTGTCCGTTTGCCATTATATGCAGCTATCACTGAGCCGCCCTGCCCCATCCCAGAAGCTGGCTGCATCTCAGCACTGGGTGAGTCATCCCTGGAGTGGGAGTCCCTGGAGATGCATCCCTGATCCTTGCTCCTCTGTCCCCCGCAGGCCTGCTGGAGCACAATCTCCTCGCCGTGCTCATCACGTGGAAGGAGCTGGGCGGGGCACCCATCACCTGGGAGGGAGGCATGGCTGCTGGGGGCCACGCGGCGACCATCCCCAAAGCCCCAATCTATTCCCTGATGAGGAGCCTGAGGGGGTGAGTGGAGGCCAGGACGCCTGGGTTCTCTCCTGGCTCTGGAAAGGGAGTGGGGTCTAATGGTTAGATCTGAGGGGGGTGGGGCTGAGAGCCCAGACGCCTGGGTTCTCTCCCGCTCTGGGAGTGGAGTGGGGGCTAGTGGTTAGAGCGGGGCGGACTGGGAGCCCGGACTCCTGGGTTTTCTCCAGCTCTGAGAGGGGAGTGGGAGTTGGGGGGCTGGGATCCCGCATGCCTGGGTTCTCTCTGGCTCTGGCAGGGCCCTGGGACCTGGCCCTGAGTTCTGTTGCACTCTATTGATGTTCTCTGTCCCCTGTCTGTCCCGCCCAGGCTGGCGGGGGTGTATGGGGCCCTTCGGAGGCCCCTGGCTCGCGGCTCCACCTCTGTGGTGGCCTCCTGCAGACGGCGGTGGAACGGCGCTACCTGAAGAAACTGGGCCTGGAGCGAGCGGCTCATGCTCTGATAGCAGGTCAGGGAGTCGCCCTGTGGGGTTCGGGGCCGAGGGAGGCCCTGGGGTGGTGTGTGGGCCGGGCCTGTGACCCCCCCGGTCAGGGGGTGCTAAGCTTTGTGGGTGACAGTCTCCCCCCAACCCCCAGCTCATCTCTGGAAACTCTGCGACCCGTACGCGTCCCGAAGCTTCCAGGGCAGCGAGGCCAGGCCCCTGGTGGCTCTGCCCTACCACTTGGTAAGTATGGGGCACTGTGGGGGGCCTTGGCAGTGGGCAGGGTGGGGGCTGGGTGAGGGGGGGCAGGATTGGGCGGATGGGATGAGGTGCGGAACTCGGGAGTGGCTGGGCAGGAGCTGGGGTGGGGCAGGAGGTGAGGGTGGGAGGCAGGTGACGGGGCTCAGCGTGGCAGGGGCTGGGGCTTGGCGGGGGTAGTCTGGGTGGGCAGAACCCCTGGGTGACCCCGCTGTCCCGGCAGGTCTGCGCTGGATGCCCCGACCTCCTGGGCTCTCTCCTGACCAACCTGCGCTTTGTGGCAGCCCACTTCCGCCTGGCGTTGCTGCCTACGCTCTGCATGGTGAGCGGGGAGTGGGGGGCACCTCTGGGGGCTGCTAGTCAGGAGCCAGCCCTGTGCGGAGGGGGGGCTGTCCACAGGGGCATGGGGAGGTGCCTTGGTGTAATTGTGGGGGGCTGCTGTGGGGTCCTGGGGGACTGGGGGCTGCCGTTGGGGGAATGGGAGGCATGGGGAGGCTGTAGGGGGCTGAAATGGGGAGGTTGGGGCTGCCGTGGGGCTGGGGGGAATGGGAGGCATGGGGGGGCTGCCAGGGGGGGAATAGGAGGTGTAGGGGGGGGCTACCTGGGGCTGCCAGGGGGCTGGAGGTTGTCATGCCCCCGACACAGACGTCTCCCCCGCAGCGGGCAGTGCCCAGCCCCCGGGCGAGGTGGGCGCATTCTGTGCGATGGTGCAGGCAGGCACAGCCCTGCTCTCCCAGAACCCAGCGCTCCTGCCCGAGCTGGCAGCCAACGCTCCTGACGGCTCCTCGCTGGGCACCCAGGCCCGGGCCCTGGGGCCCCCCGGGGGGCACCTGCTGCTCTGGCGTAACAAGGCCAAGGACACCCCCCACCCCGACAGGTAATGGGGCCGCCATGGGTGGGAGGGCCCCTGCCCCTTCCCTTTCCCCCTTGGATGCCCGCTCCTCCCCCCGGGTGCCCATCTGCCCCTCACCCCAGCATCTGGGCGGTCCCCTTTCCCCCCCGTCCCATTCCCCTCCCCCCCAGTGCCCACCTGCTCCTCACCACAGGCCATGGGCCCCTGTCCCTCCCCCCCAAGTCCCCAGTGTGCCAGCCCTGCTCCCGACTGAGTTGGCCCATGGCCTGGGGCACCTGTGCTGGGTTGAGGGGACCCTTCTGTGATCTGGGGGGATGAGGTATGCAGGTCCCAAGGATTGGGGGGGCTGCAGGGCTGGGAGCCTGGCTTGTAGGGGCTGCACATCTCTGCCTTCGAGCTGGGTCCCTGTGGGGCTAGGGAGCTCCAATGGGGGAGGGGAGGGGTCCCTGGGGGGCATGGTGTCCTGGGTGGGGGGGCTGCCTGTCTCCAAGCTCAGTGGGTTGGCAGTGCTGGATGCCCAGCCGTTCCAGGGCCTTGTTCCCCCCCGATCTCCCCCCCCCGTCCCCAGCGTCGCCCTGGCCCTGCCTACGTCCCCCACCTGTGTGGCCGTCTCCCACTGCGGGTGCCAGGCCGCCGTGGGCAGCACCGATGGGACCCTGCACCTGCTGGACACGCAGAGTGGCCAGGTACAAGGGGTGGGGGGCAGGGCAGATTCAGGGGATCTCTGGCCATGGGAAGACACTGTGGGGCTGGTTGGTTTGGAGGCAGGAGCAAATGGAGCTGGGGGGGCAGGAAGGGAGGGGGGACTAGGGAGCAGGAGGGGAAGCCGGAGGAGGCAGGCTGAGAGGCAGGGGAGCTGGGGAAAGGCCATGAGGCAGGCTGGGGAGTTGGGGGGCAGGCTGGTGAGCTGGGTATAGGCTGGGGGCAGGGGAAGCCAGGGGGCAGGCATGGGGCTCTGCAGGCTCACACCACCCCCCCTTGCTCCCAGGAGCTGAAGACCCTGCTGAGCGACGGCACTGGGATCTCAGCCTGCGTCTTCCTGGCCGGCAGGACCCCCTGCTTGGGCACCTTCGCCGGGGGGGTGGAGACCTGGGGCCTGCGTGAGGGCAGGGTACTATCAGGGTGTGGGGGGAAGGACTGCCCCTCCAGGGGGCGCCGGCCATGATCCGGCCCAGGGATAGTGGGGGAGCTGGTTTGGGGGGTGACGGCGGGGACATCACATGAACCTCTCTCCTTTCCAGGCTCCTGGCTACTGATGCTCACCAGGGCCGGGTCACGGGCTATTGCGTCAGCCCTGATCACAGACAACTGGCCAGCGTCTCCCTGGACGTGCACCTGAAGGTACCAGCTACAGTCACCCCCCCTTTCGCCCTCCCTGCTCTAACCAATAGCCCCCACACCCCTCCCCCAGCCAGGAGAGAATCCAGGCGCCCAGCCCTGGTTCTGACCCGCTGTTCCTGTCTCTCCCAGCTGTGGGACTCTGCCCAGGGGCACTTGAGGTGGATCTCTCCTGCCCCTTGAACTGTGCCGCCTTCCATCCCGACGGGCAGCTGGTGGCCACCAGGGGCTGGGATGGCGCCGTGACCATCCTGAGCCTGCAGAACCGGAACGTGAGCTTGGTATGGGGCACAGAGGGGCAGAGCTGGGATAGGAGGGGCTGCGGGTTGGGAGTGAGAGGTAGTGGCAGGGCTGGGAGCCCAGGGCTGTACTAGTAGGGGCAGCGGTTTGGGAGTAAGGGGCACCAGCAGGGCTGGGGGTGGGGAGGCTGGGCAAGGAGGGGCTGCGGGTTGGGATTGAGGGGCACCGGTGGGTCTGGGGCCCCAGGGCTGGGCTGGCAGGGGCTGCAGGTCGGGAGTGAGGGGCACCAGCGGGGCGGGCTGGGCTGTGACTTTGGCTCCCCCTGCAGATTCTCTCAGGCCACGATGCTTCCGTCCGCGCCATGTCCTTCTCCCCTGCGGGCACTGTGCTGGCATCCGGCTGCCTGGCCGGGACGGTGCGTCTTTGGTCCTGGCGGGAGGCCGTGAGCCTGGCCACGTTCCCAGCACACTGGGGCTTTGTCTCCGAGGTCAAGTTCCTCTGCGGGGGTCAGGTCCTCCTCACGGCGGGTGAGGACATGAAGGTGCTGCTGGTTGGCAGTGAGAGGCACCGGCAGAGCTGGGCAGGGGCATGGCTCGGCTAGCAGGGGGCTGCGGATCGGGAGTGAGGGGCGCTGGCAGGGCTGGGCTAGCAGGGGCTCCGGGTTGGGAGTGAGGGGCACCAGCAGAGCTGGGGGTTGGGGGAGCAGGGGCGTGTAATGATGCTGGTTCTGGCGGGACCCAACTGAGAGAGCCAATTCAGGACAAATTGCTTAAAGCAGGGCAGTTACAGCCCAAGGCAGGGGTTTCTATGCACACCAAGGCAAACCAAACCAGCCAAACAGAGAAGACTTTGGTTTTACCCCACTGGCTAACCACAAGTCACACAAGCAATTCCCTAAAAAGAAAAGGAGTACTTGTGGTACCTTAGAGACTAACAAATTTATTAGAGCATAAGCTTTCGTGAGCTACAGCTCACTTCATCGGATGCATTTGGAAAAAAACTGTAGCTGTAGCTCACGAAAGCTTATGCTCTAATAAATTTGTTAGTCTCTAAGGTGCCACAAGTACTCCTTTTCTTTTTGCGAATACAGACTAACACGGCTGCTACTCTAAAAGCAATTCCCTAGACACGCTAGTTTCCCAGTATCACCACTAGTGCCACTCGTTATGGGGACAGATGGTTATGAAAACCAATACCGCAGGAGAAGAAAAAAGGTTCTCTCGATCCCAAAGGACCAAGCCCCAGACCCAGGTCAATATACAAATCAGCTCTTACCCATAAATCACACTGTTGCCAGTCCTTTAGAATCTAAAATCTCAAGGTTTATTCATAAAAGGAAAAAGATATAGATGAGAGCTAGAAGTGGTTAGATGCAATCAATTACATACAGTAATGGAAAAGTTCTTGGTTCAGGCTTGCAGTAGGGATAGAATAAACTACAGGTTTAAATCAAGTCTCTGGAGCACATCCACTGCTGGGATGGGTCATTCAGTCCTTTGATCAAAGCTTCAGTGTAGCAAAGTCCCTCAGAGGTAAGAAGCAGGATTGAAGACAAGATGAAGGAGCTGCAGCAGCTCTTTATAGTCTCTTGCCATGTGGTCCGTCTTTCTTTGTCCCAAGGACAAGCTGTCCCTCACATGGCCTGGAAAAACCTCAGAGTTCTGTCCATAGGCAGGTCCCCACATACCTTGCCGAGTCCCAAGGCGTGTCTGCCTTCTCTCAATGGGTCACTTGTATAGCTGATGGTCCTTAATGGGCCATCCAGCAGGCTAGGCAGAGCTGACACCAACTTCTCTGGGGTGTCACCCAGAAGCATAGCACAAGTTTAAAATACAGACAGTATAGATCCAGTATTCATAACTTCAACTACAAAAATGATATACACATAGCATAATCATAACCAGCAAACCATAACCTTGTCTTAGACACCTTATTTGTCCCCCTTTATATAAGATTTGGTGCCACTACAGGACCTTGGTTGCAACCATGTTCTATATGGTCCCAGTTGAAGTCAATAACATGACAGGGGGGCACAGCACTAACTGCTGATCTGTGGCCTAGGTCCAGCTCTGGCTGGGGCACCTGGGCTGTGCCTAGGGTGTTCTGGGCTCAGGGCCGCTTTCTTCAGCCCTCTGCGTGGCCCCCAACCCCGCCAGCACCCTGCTCGCCGTGGGGTACCATGCAGATGATGTTTGGGTCTACGACACCCTCTGGGGTAAGCGCCCAGATGCGTGGGCTCTGTTCCAGCTTGCGGGGTGGGGATGAGGTCTAGTGGGTGGGGGGGGGGTGCTGGAAGCCAGGACTCCTCAGTTCTGGGGAGCCAGGACTCCTGGGTTCTGCGGTGGGGTGGGAGCCAGGACTCCTGGGTTCCCTGTGGCATCAGCCCCCCTCACTCTCCCCTCTCCTCGCAGGCTCGGCCGGGCGGCGCTGCCCGGCGGCACTGCCCGGCCGGGTGGGGGGTGGCGGTGCCCAGCCTGGCCTGGCTCGGGGATGCCGTGCTGGCCGGAGGCAGCGGGGATGGGACCCTGCGTGGTTGGGCATTGGAAAGCGGCCCAGCCTTCCCCCTGTGGGAGCTGCGGGGGCATGAGGGGGCCATGCTGGGCCTGGCTGCCTCACCCCAGCTGCTGGCATCTGCCTCGGGTAAGGCTGGGGGCAGAGGGGGCAGATGGGGGGCCCCCTTACAGGATGTGGGGAGGGGCTGGAAGCAGGGTGTTTCCAGAGCAGTGTGGGGGAGATTCGTGGATCATTGGCAGGGCTGGGGGTACCCAGGGACGATGGGGTGGGGAGCAGGATGGGGAGGGCAGGGGTGGGGCATTGCGGCCCAGAGTCTGACCCTTTCCCTCCCGCCCACAGAGGATTTCACCATCTGCCTGTGGCTGGCTGACACACTGAGACGGGCCCTCCTGGACCCTCCGCCAGCCCCCTGGCCATCCTGAGGGGCCATGCGGCCCCTGTCACCTGCTGTGCCTTCAGCCCCAACAGCCAGCACTTTGTCACGGGAGGCAGGGACAAGGTGAGGGGCATGCATGCTGTGAGATGGGCACTAGGGGGCAGGCGTGGGATGGCTGTGCTCTGAGATGGGCATTAGGGGGGCGGAGTGGGGCAGCCATGCTGTGAGATGGGCACTAAGGGGCAGGTGTTGGGTGGCCATGCTCTGAGATGGGCATTAGGGGGCGGAGTGGGGCGGCCATGCTGTGAGATGGGCACTAGGGGGCAGGTGTGGGGTGGCCATGCTCTGAGATGGGCATTGGGGATGGAGTGGGGCGGCCATGCTGTGAGATGGGCATTAGGGGGCGGAGTGGGGCAGCCATGCTGTGAGATAGGCACTAGGGGGCAGTGTGGGGCAGGCTTGGGGTGGCCGTGCTGTGATATGGGCACTAGGGGATGGCATGGGGCAGCTGTGGGGCATCCGTGCTGTAAGATCAGTACTAGGGGGCAGTGTGGGGCAGCCATGCTGTGAGATGGGCACTAGGGGGCGGTGTGGGGCAGGCTTGGGGTGGCCGTGCTGTCAGATGGGCACTAGGGAATGGCGTGGGGCAGTTGTGCAGTGTCCGTGCTGTGAGATGGGCACTAGGGGGCGGTGTGGGGCAGGCTTGGGGTGGCTGTGTTGTGATATGGGCCCTAGGGGGTGGCATGAGGTAGCTGTGGGGCATCTGTGCTGTGAGATGGGCACTAGGGGGCAGTGTGGGGCAAGCGTGGGGCGGCCGTGCTGTGAGATGGGCACTAGGGAATGGCGTGGGGCAGTTGTGCAGCGACCGTGCTGTGAGATGGGCACTAGGAGGTGGTGTGGGGCAGGCATGTTGTGAGATGGGCACTGGGAGGCATGGGGGAGCAGACGAGCTGTATCTGTGCCTGTCTAACCAGCCCGTGTCCCTGCAGACCCTGCTGTGCTGGGATGTGGGGGGGCCCTGCACCGGGAGTCCCCCCCCCGGCGCTTGCTCCCCTTCTTCCACCGTGACTGTCTCAGCATCTGTATCTGGGTTGGGCCCCTGCTGGTGAGTGGGGGGGGCGGGGTAGCTGGGAGGGGGATGGGCAGGGCAGGACCCCCCTCCGCCTCTACCTGATCCCTCCCCTTCCTCTGCCCCCACAGCTGTCCTGCTCCAGCGATGGCACCGTGCAGTTCTGGGATCCGGCAACTGGCCAGCGGCTCCACGAGTTCCTGTCCCACTGCGGCCCTGTCAGCGCTGTCCTGGCCACGGTATGGACCCAGGTGGTGGGAGCAGGGGCACGGTGCCAGGCATTGGGGGCACCCTGTCCGTTCTCCTGGGCACAGGTCCCATCCCTCACCCCCTCTCTCAGTGCAGGCCGAGTGTGTGCGAGCGGTGGGCCGCGATGGGACTCTGGCAGCGTGGGACATGCTGGGCGTGGAGCTGACCCGCTTTCCAGCACACCCCGGGCTGGTGAACCAGGGCGCCAGCTTTGTGGGAGCAGGTGAGCAGCTGGGGATTGGGTGCTGCCCCCCCCCGGGTGTGGGTCTGATCTCCAGTGCCCCCTGCTCTCCCCATGTTTCTCTTCTCCTGCAGATGACAATTTCATGGTGGCCACGGCCAGATGTGACGGGCGGGTGCAGCTCTGGAGCCCCCTCGAGGTGAGATGGGATCCGGGGGCTGTTTCCCCGCCATGGGGACCCTGCCCCAGGGCACTGGCTGCCCCCACCCACCCACCGCTAACTTCTCTCTCCTGCTTGCAGTTTGGCCGCCCATGGGCATTGGTGGGGCACAGTGCCCCAGTGTGTGGCGCTTCCATGAGCCTGGCTGCCGCCCGCATCCTAACGGTGTCGGGGGATGGTGCCGTGCACATGTGGGCAGCGCCATGGCAAGCGGGTAAGAGACTCCTTCACCAGATACCCCTCTCCTCCCAGAGCCGGGGAGAGAACCCAGGAGTCCTGGCTTCCAGCTCTCCCCTGGTCTAACATACCAGATCCCACTCCACTCCCAGAGCCAGGAAGAGAACCCAGGAGTCTTGGCTCCCAGCCGGTCTCTCTCCTGGCAGCAGGCGCCTCTCTGCCCTGGCCTGGTCTCCCGACGGGATGCTGGCAGTGTCGGGCAGGGAGCGTGGGGAGCTGATTGCATGGGGGAAGGCCAAAGCTCTGGCTGCAGTGCAGGTAGGTTGGAGGGGGACCTGGGGAGATAGCAGGGGTGAGAGGGCAGTGGAAGGCAGATGGAGTGGGCAGGACGGAGGTTGTCAGGGCGGCTGGGGGAAGATGGGAGGAAGGCAGGGGAGGGGGGCTTCAGTCCAGCCCCCACTCACTCCCCTCCTACACAGGCAGGCTCGTGTTGTGTCTGCTCTCAGCTTCGCCTCCTCCTGCAGCCTCCTGGTGGCATCAGCGGCTGGGAGCATCTGGCTGTGGGGCCTGCATGGCGACCCCCGTCCTGGGGCCCTCAAGTGAGCTGGGGGGGTTGGGGGAGTGGGGCCGAGCTGGACGCCTGGGTCCCTTCCCAGCCCCATATCTCCCTGGGGGGTGGGGGGCAGGGACGGGAAGGGCCAGGCCATGCCCTACCGACCCCCGTTTCCCGTACCAGTCTCTGCAGCTGGCCTGGGCCATGCACTTATCGCCTCTCTCAGCCTGGAGCGTGGCGGATGGGGCGGCTCCCGTTACCTGCATGGGGCCGGCCGGGGCCCCAGGCTCCCTGGTCCTGGGGCTGGCGAACGGGGAGGTGCTGCTGTTCAGAGGCCACCGGCCAGCGCTGAAGCCCCTCCAGTGAGTGAGGGGAGGGGCCCTGCAGCTCCTCTGGTGAATGGGGAGTTCGGGGGGAGCAGCCCGCTCTGCTCCTGGGTCTGACCCTCATCTCTGCCCCTGTAGTTTAGGCAGCCCCGATGCCTGGGTTCCGGACCCCCCCTCCAAGTACCTGTTTGACATGGCTGTAACCCTGGTTGGGCAGCTTCTTCTGTGGAAGGGGGTGAAAGAACCCACCCTGTACAAACAGGTGAGTGACTGGGGAGAGAACCCCAGTGCCCAGCCCTGTCCCCCCCAATGCACCAGGCCCCACTTCCCTCCCAGAGCCAGCAGAGAACCTAGGTGTCCCAGTGCCCAACCCCACCCCTTCCCTCTCACCAGCGCACTAGCCCCCATAGCAGAGAACCCATGAGTCCAGGTGCCCAGTCCCCCACCCCAGCGCACTAGGCCCCCACTCCCCTCCCAGAACTGGCAGAGAACCCAGGAATCCAGGTGCCCACACCAGCGTTGTTTGCTCTGTAGAGGGTTGGGGAGTCAGAGGAACTGGAGAAATGCCGGGAGGCTGAGATCCGCCTCTAGGATCGGGACACGGATGCTGACTCCAGCTGGTTCAGCAGTGCCTGGCTCAGCCTCGTGAGTCCTGGCTCAGAGCTCAGGAGTGAGGGGCACCAGCAGGGCTGGGGGAACTGTGGGTCAGGAGTGAGGGGCACCAGCAGGGCTAGTAGTGGGTTGCAGGTCGGGAGGGCAGGGCAGGGCCAGCAGGGGTTTTAGTTTAGGCGTGAGGGGCAGTCGGGAGTTTCAGCTCTGTCCCCTTGCAGACTCGCCAGCTCCGACGGGATGCTCTGGACTCGGGCTCTGTGGAGCGAGGAGGATGACGCAGCTGAGTCCTGGAGCAGCGAGGGGTGGCAGCAACAGCGGGTGAGCCTATCTCTGTTGGGGACCCTATCCCAGCAGGGCCCATCCCTCCTTCCCTGCTGAAAGCAGCCCACTCCGCTCCTGGGCGGGGTGCGTGTGTATCTTCCCTCTGCAGCCGTTATCAGCCCAGCAGATGTTTCCCTCCTTGTGGGTCAGCGGCGTGGTCTGTAGGGTCCAGAGTTAACGCCCAGCACAGCCACTGACAGAGAGTTATCCCCACCCTTGCGATGGGCTGGGCCTGGAACCGGAGCCTTTCCCGTCTGGCCACTGCTGAGCTCAGTGCGGGCCGGCCACAGCCTCAGGTCAGCTTGCGGGGGGCTGGAGGTTCATTGTCTTCCCTGGAAGCAGCAAGTCTAGGGTGAACCCTCAGGGCAGCTGACCGCACGACCCCTTTGGGCTGGGGCAGGGGCCTTCTATTTCTACATGTTAACCCTTTCATGGCCTGTGCCCCTCAGATCCACAGCGCCAAGGTCACGGCCCTGCACAGCTGTGGGGACTGGGGGGACGTGCTAGTGACGGCAGCGCTGGATGGAGACGTCAAGATCTGGGAACGCACCACGGGGAGACTAATGGGTGGCATGAAATGATGCTCCTCGCTCCCCATCCACAGCCCCTTGCCGCCCCCCCCAGCAATGCAGGTGCCCCCTCACTCCCACCCCACCCCGCAGCCCAGCCCTGCCCTCCCCAGCACTGCTAGTGCCCCTCACTCCTATCCCACAGCCCCTGCTAGCCCAGCCCTGGGATCCCCCCAGCTCTGCTGGCACCCCTCACTCCCAACCCACAGCCCCAGACTCTCTCTGACCCCCGGTTCTCTCTTTGCAGTTGGGGAAGTTCCGTTGCGCTGCCCCCGTGTCCTGCCTACAACCCTGGCCTGGTCCAGCCTCCCAGCTGCTCTTGGCTGTGGGTGACATCCTGGGCAACGTCTATTTCCTGGAGTGGGCCAGGGCCCCCCTGGGTGACAAGGCTGAACCCCAACCCATGTGAGTGCCGATGACACAATAAAGTTGCCAACTGAGCTCCAAAAAATGCAGCCTTTGTTCAGCTGTCCCATCCAGGCCCTGGCCCCAGAGCGAAGGGGGGCTAAGAGGCCAGAGACACGTCTCTCCCTGCCCCCCCATCGGGTCCTTTGAGAAACTTGGTAACTATCAGGTCCCGGGCCCCCACCCTTGTGTTACTGCTTTTGGCCTTTCTATAGGGCTGAATGGGGGCAAGAGGATATCAAAATTGTATCTCAAGCCCCCATGCCTGACTGGGGGGAGAAACACTCCCTGCTGGGGGCAGCCAGGCTCCTGGCTTAGCAGCCCTGTCCCCCCTTTCTGCACACTGCCCCCTAGTGGCTGCAGCTACAAATGCAGCAGGGCACGATCAGGGACTGGTACCAAATTTATTGCAGTAGAAAGGCAGAGGGACATTTCCACAGGAGGCACCCGGGGCCCCTTACCACAGCTGCATGAAGTTGAAGCGCACTTGGAGTAGGTAGCGCATCCGCACCTGACCCGGGTCATAGACGACAAACTCGTTGTAGTTGAGGGTGTAGCCATGGGGGTTTGTCACGCCCGTCTCCACCGCTGGGCCCAGGGGCACTGCAGCCCCATCCCTAGGGGCACACAAGCGAGGGGTCACAGCAAGGGAAGCTCAGCCCCCCCAGATGCCCAGTTCTCTCCCCCTCAGCCCCCATGGCTCCTGGACTGTATGGGTTTGCTACTCTTTCCCCTGAGCCCCCTGCCTGCTGGCACCAAGCAGCAGCTGTGAAGGGCACCTGGCTCCGCTTGACCCGCTGCAGCAGGCTGGGTGCTCCCCTCGCTGGCCTTCACCCACTGCCCTGAGCTGGCAGCTGGGTCGGCCCCCGGCTGGGGCTGAGCTGCTCAAATGCGACACAGCAATTTCTCCTCTGGGCCAGGAACCAAACCAGGGCGGGCTGCAGGACCCGGCCAGTTGAGAGGTGCAGGGGGGGCTGGAGCAGGCATGGTTGGCCCTGGGGGTCCAGGCTGGCTCTAAGTGTCTCCCTCAGCTTGCCTGGGGGCACAAAATAAAGTGGGGGGGATCTGCAGCAAGGAACCCCAAGAAAGCCCCCTAAAGCAGCCTCTCCTGGGGCCAAGCGAGTCTTCACCGTGAACAGGGGCGAAGGTGCCCCCTCCAGCACTGTGCCAAGGCGGAGGGGGGTGATCCAGGCTGGAGCATCATGCCAGGGGACAGAGCTTCCCCCTCATACCATCCCCCCCCCGGGACCCAATCACTCTGGGCAAGCGCCATGGGGTGCCAGCCCTGACCCGCCCCGGTACTCACAGCATGATGCTGTTGGCGGGGGCGGGCGACAGCTTCCCCAGCCCCTTGGTACTGTGCTTCCCAGGCGGCAGCTTCCTAGCCTCGGCATTTGCCTCCAGCAGCTCCTGGCACTCGCCCAGGGCCACCTGCAATGGGAGAGGGGCACCAAGTCCACAGCTGCCCATCCACCCTGTCCAGAGCAGGGAGAGAACCCAGGAGTCCGGGCTCCCAGCCCCCTCCTGTTCTAACCACAGGACCCGACCCCACTCCCCTCCCAGAGCCAGGCGTGAACGCAGGTGTCCTGGGCCAGGCTGGCTCCCCGCAATGCAGATGGCTCTGGGGTGGTGCTCACCTCACACAGCAGCAGCAGGCCCACGTCGCGCTGGCGTGAGGCGAAGCAGTAGTTGGCGCTCTTGGATGACATGTCTGCGAAGTAGATGCCCTTCCCGAACTGGGGGGAGAGACGTGGGCGGGGGGCAGTCAGGGATTGGAGTGGGAGGGGGCTGGGAAAGGGCCGAGGGGGGATAGGCAGGTGGCAGGGAGTGGGCAAGCAGCTGGGAAGGGACTGAATGGGGCGGGGAGATAGCTGGGGGCAAGGGAGAATCTCACCATGTAGCCGGTGACAGGGGCCTCAGGGGGCGCCACTCGCAGCCCCTGGCTCAGGATCCCCACCCAGTTGCCCAGCCTGGAGCCATGCCACAGCAACATCCTGGGGGGAAACAATGGGGGGGTGAGCCCCATTCCCAGCCCCCAAACCTTCCCTCCCATACCTAGCCTCCTGCCCCTCCCCCCCTCACACCCAGCCCCTTTGCTGGCTGGGATCCAACCCCCGCCCCACCGGGCTCTCCTGCGCCCAAGCATCAATTGTCTGTAGCCCAACTCGGAGGACAGTGCGGGGGAGCTGACAGAGCCTGGGGGGCAGCCAGATGTAACCCACCAGGCACAGGATAAACCACCTCTTCCCACCCCTGTGCTCCTGCCCCCTGGCTTGCTGGCCCCAGGACACCCCACAGCCCAGCCCCCTGGATTGCTCTCCCCGGCCCCTCACCGGTTGGGCAGGCTGGCGCAGAAGGGGGGCTCGCCGGCCCGGCGCAGGGCGAAGGCCTCCAGCAGCTCCATGGAGTAGTCACGGTGAGTGGGCGCGTGGGTGGAGAGCAGGTACCGCTCCAGCACCTGGGGGGAGCCGTGGGGCCTGAGCCAACTCCAGCCCTGCCCCCCTCCCTACCTACCTGCCTGGCCCCCTTCTGCCCCACATCGTCAGCCTCCCCCCCACAGGTGCCCCTGATCACTGCCCCCTCACCTGGCCTCACCAGCCCCACACTGCCCCCTTTGCCCAAACCCCACAGCTGTCCCCCAGCTTCCCCATTGCTGGGCCCTCCCAGCCCACGCAGCCCCCTGACCTGGAAGCGGGCAGAGTCCCGGTCCAGGGGGTGGAGCTCACAGCCCAGCTTGCGGTAGCTCTGGTCCATGGGGTGCTCCTGGCCGTGCAGCTCCAAGTGCACCAGCCTGATGGCAATCTGGATCTCGCCCAGGGCCTAGGTGGTGGGGGGATTTGGGGGGGTTAGAGGGGGATGGACAAACAGAGAGATAGAAGAACAGATCCTCACCCCCCTCCCAACTCACCTCCAGCAGCTGCACCTTCTCCTGAAGCTCCTGTCGAGTCCGGATCAATGGGGGGGTCCGGAGTCTGGGGGTATGTGGGGGGGAGAAGAAGCAGAGTGAGCCAGGCCTGAGGGGAGTGGGGAGGGGCCCGGCCCTGGAGCCTCAGCGAGGAGGCAGAGGAGGGTGGGGCAGGGGGCGCTTGGAGGGGCAGGGGCAGCATTGCCAGGTGTCTGGTTGTTGACCAGAACGCCCGGTCGAAAAGGGACCCTGGCAGCTCCGGTCAGCACCGCCGACAGGGCCATTAGAAGTCCAGTTGGCGGCACAGTGGGGCTAAGGCAGGCTCTCTGCCTGCCCTGGCTCCACGCAGCTCCCGGAGGCAGTGGCATGTCCCCCCTCCAAGTCCTAGGCCTAGGGGCAGCAAGGGGGCTCTGCATGCTGCCCCTGCCCCAAGCACCATGGTTCCCAACCGATGGGAGCTGTGGGGACAGTGCACAGAGCCGCCTGGCTGCATCTCCACATAGGAGCCAGAGGGGGGACATGCCATTGCTTCCAGGAGCAGCTTGAGGTAAACACTGCTTGGAGCCTGCACCCCTGAGCCAGCCCCCCCACACCCCAACCCACTGCCCCAGCCTTGATCCCAGCCCAGAGCACCCTCCTGCACCCCAAACCCCGCATACCCAGCCAAAGCCCTCACCCCCCCATGCTCCAACCCCCTGCCCTTTGAACCCCCCTGCCCTAGCACTGAGTCCCCTCCTGTACCCCAAACACCTCATACCCATCCATGCCCCAGAGCCTGCACTCTTAGCCAGAGTCCTCCCACGCTCCCGGCACTCAACCCCTTGCCTTAGCCCAGTGAAAGTGAGCGAGTGAGGGTGTGGAGAGCGAGTGACAGAGGGAGGGGGAGATGGAGTGAGCAGGGGGCAGGGCCTCAGAGGGGGAGCAGGGCAAGGGTGTTTGGTTTTTTGGGTAGAAAGTTGCCAACCCTAGGCAGGAGGCACTCGGAGCATGCTGGGAGGGGTGCTCAGGGGGCGTGAGCAAGGCAGGGGCACTTGTGGGAGGTTAGGGGGGGGCACTGACCCAAAGTCATGGGGCACGCGGGTGTAGAACTCATTGCAGGCCTCCAGCAGAGCCCGTCCGGTGTCCCCAGCCCGCAGAACCGCCTCCACCTTCTGCAGTGACTGGAACCCAGCATGGATCTGCTCCACCGTCAGCTTCCCTGGGGGGGAGTAGGTCAGAACGACCAGCACCTGGCATCCCCCAGATCTCCTGCCCCCCAGAGCCCTCCCCAACCAAGCCCAGATCTGCTGTCAGCTTCCCTGAGGGAAGCGGGTCAGAATCACCGGCGCCCGTGGGGGGGGGGTCCCCCAACTCCCTGCAGATCCCCCTGACCCCCAGAACCCCCCCAACCCCAGCCCAGATCTGATGTCAGCTTCCCTGGGGCGAAGTGGGTCAGAACTGCCAGCCCCTGCGCCCTCAACCCTCCCCCCACGCCCATGGGGGGCTCACCGAGAGGGGCCTTCTTGGTGTCATACTTCATCTCCAGCACCATCTCCTCCATGGCCTGCAGGTCACAGACCAGCTCCAGCAGCGCCTGCACTCGGGGGTCAAGCTGCGAGGCCGGCTGGGGCCGGGGGGCCCCCACGCAGCTCAGCTCTGAGGCCTGCAAGGGAGTGGTTACTGCATCTCCCAGCTGTGCCTGGAGCACTCCCCGCCCGTCACCCCCCAACACTCCCACGGAGGTGGGACACAGGGCCCACTGCTTCCCCACGCCAGCTGGGGGTTCTGCATGAGGGTCAGGGGTCCACGTGCAGGTCGTATGGGGCAGGGGGTTGTGTGTGGGGGGGTCACACTCACAGGGGGCCGGCTGTCTATGTGCAGGTTGCATGGGGGGCCTGTAGGGGGACTGGGAGACGAAGGGGGATGGGGGGCTGTAGGGGGGGGTCACAGTGGGGGTCGGCTGTCCGTGTACAGATCACATGGGGGGCTGTAGCGGGGCTGGGGGCCGTAGGAGGATAGGGGGGCAGTGGGAGGGGTCACACTCACTGGGGGTCAGCTGTCCATGTGCAGATCTCACGGGAGGGGGGATGTAGGGGAACTTGGAGCCATAGGGGGATGGGGGGCCATAGGGAGGGTCACACAGGGGGTCAGCTGTCCACGTGCAGGTCATAACGGGGGTATTGGGATCCATGGGGGAGGTCACACTCACAGGGTGTCGGCTGTCCATGTGCAGATCTCACGGGGGGCTGTAGGGGGACTGGGGGCCGTAGGGAGGGTCACACGGGGGGTCGGCTGTCCACGTGCAGGTCATAACAGGGCTATGGGGGGATGTGGGGGTGGTCACATTCACGGGGGGGGTCGGCTGTCCATGTGCACATCATAACGGGGCTATGGGAGGCCGTGGGGGGCTCACACTCACCGGGGGTTGGCTGTCCATGTGCAGCAGGTCGTACTTGCCCAGCACTTTCTGGAAGTTGCCCCGCTCGGCCCAGTGGTTTTTGGTCTTGTCGAGGAACCTGGGGAGAGACCAGAGAGGAGGGCGAGGAGGGGGCAGGCTCCAAGGGGTTTGTGGGAGAAGAGGGGGACTCACTTCTTAGTGAAGATCTCCTTGGCCTGGGCGAGGTCCCCAGCACAGGACACCAGCATGTGCTGGCCTGGCCGCCCCACTGCAGAGACAGGACAGATATGGTGATGGGGGGCACTGCCCCGCCCCCCCCAACCCCTGCCACACCCCAGCCCCTGGCCACACACGCCCAGCTCCCTGCCCCATGCCTGGTGCCCCACGACACTCACTCAGCCCCCCATGGCCCCTGCCCCGCTCACCGCGCCCCCAGCGCATCCAGACACTGTAGCTCCGCGACCCATCGTCCTCCAGCAGCTGTAGGACGTAGAACTTGTTGTTGTTGAACTGGAGGTTGGTCTGGGGGACAGATGGGGGCTGGGCGTCAGGCCTGGGGGTGTCTCTGCCCACAGCAGCCCTCCTTGCCCCAGCTCCTGGGCGGGTGGCGCCCCTGGCCAGCACGGCCACAGTGCCGCACTCACCTGGTTCAGCATCACGTCGTAGACATCGTCCCCTTCGCAGTAAACGTGGGCCTGGGGGAGTAATGAGCACTTTCTGAGCTGCAGCTGGCCCTCGGAAGGGATGGGATGAGGGGCAGTCCCTTCTAGGGGGTGCTGGCCCCTATCCCACCCCAGTGGAGACTGACTGGCTCAGGGGTGTGGGGCTTTTCCTCTCTAGGGGGTGTTGGCTCTGATCCTGCTCCAGGTCAAGGATTGGCTGGTTCGGTGGGTGGGGACTGGACAGCCCCGGGGCAGAAGATCTTGCGTTACCTTCCCCAGTTTAGCCAAGCACTCAGGATCCACCGGCGCCTTCCCCTTCATAATCAGGGTCTTGATGATCTCTGGGGGTGACAGACGGAAAGGGGAAGGGGTTAAGAGATATCAATGCAGGGATCCTGGGGACCTGGGCCAAGGTAGGGTCTGGCACACGAGAAACAACAGAGCTCCAGCCATGCCACCGGCCCCTTCCCAGGCAGCCACAAAGAGCCAGCAGCATCCAAGGCCGACGTCTGCGCGGCATTTGGAACAAGGCCGGAGCATGCACTCCTAGTGCAGGATAGGGGAGGCGCTTATAAATCACACCCATTTCCAAATCAGTTTGGCAGCCTAACTTGCACCCAAGAGAGCTGGCCGAGATAATCTCTGACCTGCTGGCATTCATTTGAAATCAACCCTGGGATAGCGGGGACATTCCCGAAGAGCAGACGAGTGTGGTGCAAGTGGGTAGCTTTAGGCTGGTTAGCCTGACAAAAAGCCTGGGCAGAACAACACAAAAGCTGACACGGGATTCAAGTGATCCAGGTTAAAGCACAGGAACCTCAACAAGGCAGGCAGACTTCACGGAAAACAAACAAAGCTGATCTCATCCATTGGTGGCATTACGGGTTTCATCGATACAGGGAACTTTATATGGCGTGCGACTTGGCACTGTGTGACCTGACTGAAAACCAAGCACTGTGGGCTAGTGACAAAGTGCCCGAAACACGGATTAAAAACTGTCTAACTGACAGATCCCCACACATCATCGCTGTTGTAGCCAGGACGCTTTTGTCGGTGACGCCGGCTGGTGGAGGGGGAAGTGACGCCAAGACAGGTACACAGAACCACAGAGCAAGGCTGAGCACGGACCAATGCGAAGTGACTCCTCCAGGAGCAGTCAGGTGCTGGGGGACAGCTGGGATTCCTGGGCACACATTTTAGATGCTAAACTATTGGAAGGGGGAAGAGCCATAAAACCAGGGCTAGAGCAAACAGCTGGCAGAGAGAGGCCGACAGAGCGTGGGCGCTGTAGTTCGCCACCCCTCACCTGTGCTCTCTCCCCCGGCTCCAGGGTTGGGGCTGGCCCCACCATCCCGGGGTCTCTTTGGTGCTGAGGGCTGTTGTGGGGACAAGAAGCCAGGGACGGAGCTGGGCTCAGATGCCCCATAGTCATCCACAGCATCTGTGGAGAGAGACCACAGGTCAGAGGGGGAGAGGAGGGTGCCACACCCCAGAGCTGGCCGCATCTCAGTGCCAGGCGAGCCACCCTGTGCGTCATCGCTATGACCCAGCTATGCCTAGCATCAGATTCTCCGGCCAGCTCCCTGGGGGATGATTAACGACTAACGAGCTTACGCTCTGGTAGCGAGGCCTGCCCCACTCCAGGTACCTGAGACTTGCTCACCAACCGGAACTGGGCCCTGGGAGCCTGAACCCCTTCCCCCAGCTTCCCACAGAGCCCGCTCTACCCACTAGGCCCCACTCACCTCCCAGAGCCAGGGAGAGAACCCAGGAGTCCTGGCTCCCTTCGTACCTGACTCCCTCCGCTCCATCCGGCGCTGGTATCCGGTTCTGACGTTGGTCTGGGTCATCTGGGCCGTGTCCAATGTGTAGTGGGTCTGGCTGAACATCACCTCTAGGCTGGGCCCCCCGTCGCCGCGCCGTGCACCCTCCAGCGCCAGGCAGGTGTCGGCAGGGTAGGGCAACCACTGCCCCTCTTCGTCCCCCTGCCAGCACCACACGAAATCTGGGCCGCGGGCATCCTGTTAGCTCCCTGCTGGCACTAACCTCTAGGGTGCCCTGCAGCTCCCAGCCTCTGGGGCAGTGACTGTGACGGGGCATTGGACCCAGGTGTCTAGGTGGCTGTCCAGGGTGTTCACCCCGGGGGCCCCACAGCTCCCAGCGTTGGGGGCAGTGACCGCGACTGGGCATGGGACCCAGGTGTCTGGGCAGCAGAGCAGGGTGTTCACCCTAGGGGGCCCCATAACTTGGGGGAGTGATCAGGACAGGGCACGGGACTCAGGTGTCCGGGACGACACCGCTCCCCCCGCCAGGGGTCCCTGGACACTCACAGGAGTCCTGGTCCTGGACGGCAGCTGCCACGCATCTGTCCTGCCCCGTCTGTCCGTTCTGCTGCACCATCCGCTGCAGGTCCACGCAGGAGCCCACAGTCACACTGGGCTTCCCTACCCTGGGGGGAGATGGAAGCGGCTCAGGGCCTGTGACTCCCCCACCACGGCCTGGGTCATGACTCGCCCCCGTCAGGGCACTCACCTGGCCGCCTGTGTCAGCACCTCACTCTGCTCAGGCACAAAGCAATGCCAGGTACCGCTGGGGTCCTGCCACTCCCAGCGCAGCTCCAGTGCCAGGCCCACGTCTCCTGCCTCAGCTGCCCTCCGCTTCCGGCTCATCCTGGGAGTGACAAGGAGGCTGGCGAGCAGAGAGAAGGGAGGCAGGGATCCATGGACTGTGATCCCCAAGCCATATAGCCCCATACGGACCATTCTACTGCAATCCATACAGCCTTGTATGGACCAGCACCACTCCAGGCCATATAGCTCTATACAGACCATCCTACCAAAATCCATATAGCCTGTATGGACCAGCACACATACATCCCAGGTGATATAGTCCCATACAGACCATTCTACTGCCATCCATACAGCCATGTGTGGACCATCCCCCCCTTCCAGGCCATATAGCTCTATACAGACCATCCTATTGAAATCCATATAGCCTTTATGTACCAGCACAACCCCCGCCCCCAGGTCCTAGAGCCCCAAATGGGCCATTGTACTGCAATCAATAGAGTCTCTTACCCACCCCTCCACAATATAACCCTATATTGACCAGGCTACGGCGATCCATACAGCTTTGTGTGGCTCAGCAGCCCCCCCCCCCATTTAACCCTATACAGACCAGCCTATGGAGATCCACACAGTCATAGAATCATAGAATCATAGAATATCAGGGTTGGAAGGGACCCCAGAAGGTCATCTAGTCCAACCCCCTGCTCAAAGCAGGACCAAGTCCCAGTTAAATCATCCCAGCCAGGGCTTTGTCAAGCCTGACCTTAAAAACCTCTAAGGAAGGAGATTCTACCACCTCCCTAGGTAACGCATTCCAGTGTTTCACCACCCTCTTAGTGAAAAAGTTTTTCCTAATATCCAATCTAAACCTCCCCCATTGCAACTTGAGACCATTACTCCTCGTTCTGTCATCTGCTACCATTGAGAACAGTCTAGAGCCATCCTCTTTGAAACCCCCTTTCAGGTAGTTGAAAGCAGCTATCAAATCCCCCCTCATTCTTCTCTTCTGCAGACTAAACAATCCCAGCTCCCTCAGCCTCTCCTCATAAGTCATGTGCTCTAGACCCCTAATCATTTTCGTTGCCCTTCGCTGTACTCTTTCCAATTTATCCACATCCTTCCTGTAGTGTGGGGCCCAAAACTGGACACAGTACTCCAGATGAGGCCTCACCAGTGTCGAATAGAGGGGAACGATCACGTCCCTCGATCTGCTCGCTATGCCCCTACTTATACAACCCAAAATGCCATTGGCCTTCTTGGCAACAAGGGCACACTGCTGACTCATATCCAGCTTCTCGTCCACTGTCACCCCTAGGTCCTTTTCCGCAGAACTGCTGCCGAGCCATTCGGTCCCTAGTCTGTAGCGGTGCATTGGATTCTTCCATCCTAAGTGCAGGACCCTGCATTTATCCTTATTGAACCTCATTAGATTTCTTTTGGCCCAATCCTCCAATTTGTCTAGGTCCTTCTGTATCCTATCCCTCCCCTCCAGCGTATCTACCACTCCTCCCAGTTTAGTATCATCCGCAAATTTGCTGAGAGTGCAATCCACACCATCCTCCAGATCATTTATGAAGATATTGAACAAAACGGGCCCCAGGACCGACCCCTGGGGCACTCCACTTGACACCGGCTGCCAACTAGACATGGAGCCATTGATCACTACCCGTTGAGCCCGACAATCTAGCCAGCTTTCTACCCACCTTATAGTGCATTCATCCAGCCCATACTTCCTTAACTTGCTGACAAGAATGCTGTGGGAGACCGTGTCAAAAGCTTTGCTAAAGTCAAGAAACAATACATCCACTGCTTTCCCTTCATCCACAGAACCAGTAATCTCATCATAAAAGGCGATTAGATTAGTCAGGCATGACCTTCCCTTGGTGAATCCATGCTGACTGTTCCTGATCACTTTCCTCTCCTCTAAGTGCTTCAGGATTGATTCTTTGAGGACCTGCTCCATGATTTTTCCAGGGACTGAGGTTAGGCTGACCGGCCTGTAGTTCCCAGGATCCTCCTTCTTCCCTTTTTTAAAGATGGGCACTACATTAGCCTTTTTCCAGTCATCCGGGACTTCCCCCGTTCGCCACGAGTTTTCAAAGATAATGGCCAAGGGCTCTGCAATCACAGCCGCCAATTCCTTCAGCACTCTCGGATGCAATTCGTCCGGCCCCATGGACTTGTGCACGTCCAGCTTTTCTAAATAGTCCCTAACCACCTCTATCTCTACAGAGGGCTGGCCATCTCTTCCCCATTTTGTGTTGCCCAGCACAGCAGTCTGGGAGCTGACCTTGTTAGTGAAAACAGAGGCAAAAAAAGCATTGAGTACATTAGCTTTTTCCACATCCTCTGTCACTAGCTTGCCTCCCTCATTCAGTAAGGGGCCCACACTTTCCTTGGCTTTCTTCTTGTTGCCAACATACCTGAAGAAACCCTTCTTGTTACTCTTGACATCTCTTGCTAGCTGCAGCTCCAGGTGCGATTTGGCCCTCCTGATATCTTTCCTACATGCCCGAGCAATATTTTTATACTCTTCCCTGGTCATATGTCCAAGCTTCCACTTCTTGTAAGCTTCTTTTTTATGTTTAAGATCCGCTAGGATTTCACCATTAAGCCAAGCTGGTCGCCTGCCATATTTACTATTCTTTCGACTCATCGGGATGGTTTGTCCCTGTAACCTCAACAGGGATTCCTTGAAATACAGCCAGCTCTCCTGGACTCCCTTCCCTTTCATGTTAGTCCCCCAGGGGATCCTGGCCATCTGTTCCCTGAGGGAGTCAAAGTCCTGTATATACCAGCAAAACACAGCTCTGTATGAATGAGCATGTCCCGTTCCTTCCCCCGGCCAATCACACAGCCCTATATGGACCATCCCACCATAATATACGGAGCGATCCATGAACCAGTTCCCTCCCCTGGTGCAACTTTGCAATAGCTCCGGGCCCCACTGCGTCCCCCACCCCCAATGCAATATCCTAACCCTCCGTGCAATCTGCCCAGGACCCTTACTCCCTGCGCCCAGAACACCCCACCCCCCAACTCCCAGAGCACCCCCTCCCCCACTGCATGCCCCCAGGCCGCCACTGCAACCCCGGCCGCGTTGCACCCCTTAGGGTCGCCCTGCATTCCCCCTCAACCCTCCCCCACTGCAACCCCAGCTCCATGGCACCGCCTAAGGTCCCTCTGCACCCCTCCCTTACTGCAACCCCACCCGCTTGCACTGCAACCTCTCCCTGCACCCTTCCCCCAATGCTCACCCGCCCCATTGCACCCCCTTAGGATTCCCCTCCCCCCACCTGGCAGGGGCGGCGACAACTCCCACCCGCGCGCGCTCCAGGGAACGTTCCGGTAACCGAGCTCTCGCGCAGCCCACCCTCATTTGCATATCGCTCATTTGCATTAGCCCCGTCCCCTGCTCTGGCCGGTCGCTGGCGTGGAGGGGCCCGAGCCCCGCCCCCTAAGCAGTCGGGCAAGTTGGCGGGTTGGCGCGCAAGGCATTATGGGAGACACACACCGAGCTCACCCGATCGGCGACGCTGAGCATTTGCATAGCGGGAGTGGGGCATGCTGGGAGTTCGGGGGCGCCGGCAGCGGGCCGCGCTCCCCTTCAGACCCTTCTTCGCGCGCAGACGATTTGCATACGCCATGGCGCGTGCCGGAAATTGCTCCGCTTGCTCCCCGTCACTGGAAACCCCAGAATATCAGGAGCGTTGTGTAGCCCCTGAGCGTGAGCGGGCTGCCTCTCAGAAGAGGAGCCGATTCATGCTCCCCTCTCCCGGGCCATACAGGGCTATATGGGCCCTGCAACCTCCCACCAGCCGGTGATTCAGTGCGATGGGCCGGGGGGGGTCCACAACCCCACGCAGCCTGCTTCCCCTGTTAGACAACCCCGTATGGATCCTGAACCCTCTATACGGCCACCCTGTATGTGCCTTGCCCCCTTCCTCGCCGCCTGCCACAGGTCACATAGACCTCTATGGGGCCCTGCAGTATCCCCGCAAACCAGCTGTCAGATAGGATAACCCCCCCCATTCCCCCAGAGCCACGGGGCAGATAAAATCACTGACGGTTGTGATGGGCTCAGATACTACTGTGAGATCTGGGTCTGTGAATACGGCCCGGAGCTGCCCACCGACTGAGGAGGCCAACCCAAGATATTGACCTGCTGCTTATTCCATGCAACCGAACAAGGCAGGGCCCGGGAGCCGGACACCATGCAACCCCGTTCTTAGGGTGGCTGTAGGGAGACACAGCCCGCATTGAGCCGCTGGCTACGTTTTCAGCAATTGAGCTTGCAACCTTCACTTGTTCCCTTTGGATGTGACAGATAATTACACCAGGGCAATACAGCTTTGTAAGTTGGGATTGTTCTACCCCAGGCCATATATTCCAATACAGACCAGGAGGTAATTGTATACAGACCCTTCCCCCAACCCCTTATATGGTTTCACAACCCAATTCATAGCATTCTCCTCCAAACCCTTTTACATCTGACCTCCCTCCACCCGGGCCATATAATCCCATATTGACCAGCACACCTTTGTGGACTCTTACAGAATAAAGCCATCTCACCCACTACAGACACATGCCAGGCCATATATCACAATCCAATCTGGTCCATGCGATCAGGCATAGCTTTTTAATGAGGAGAGTAATTAACCAGGGGAACAATGTCCCAGGAACCAGGTGGATTCGCCATCACTGACAATTTCTAAATCTTGCTCAGATGTTTCCCCAAAAGACCCGCTCCAGGAATTGTTTGGGACCGTTCTCTGGCCTGTGAGATACTAGGTCAGCCTAGAAGACACAATAGTCCCTTCTGGCCTTGGAATCTATGAAGCCCCCTGCCTGGGTCGATATAGTCCCATATGGACCACAGGGACTCCTAGCCCAGTTCAGATCACTGTATAGATAGTTCCAGTCTGGTTATTATAGCTCATCTAGACCAGGACTGGGTCAGTTTCGCTAATCCAGCCTATTTCAGGTTGGCCCATAAAGTCGCTACAGACCGTGCCCCCCCCCCACTGTCCCAACTATGGGCCCTTCTGCTTCTCCCCCCATGCAGATTATTTTCTTCCTCTCCCCCCAGATTTTCAGCTTGCCTCCTCTCACCTGGGTGCTCCGGACCAGGGGAGAGCATTACACTCACAGTGCATGCTGGGACAGTGTGTCCTGCCCCTCCTCCCCACCTATAAATTCTGAGGCTGGGCGTGACCCAGGTGTGGGTAGGACACCACGTACCATTGGGGAGGGTGGCTTCCCAGTGGGACAAGGGCCCCTGGGGTCAAGCTCCCGGCCCCTGAGGAAACAGGGATTGTCTTGCAAAAGGGTACAAATGCTTTATTTCAAAACAGAAGCATCTGCCCACCTGCACCCAGCCCCAGCTTCCTCTCCTTCCCACCTGCAGCCCACAACCCATCCTCATCCTCGTCCTGGTGGTAGCTGGGCCCTGAATTCCAGAGCTGGGAGCTGGCGAAGATCCCAGCGGCCAGCCCCTATCTGGTGGTGGTGGCGGAGCTAGCGCCTGGCTCCCAGCACGGTCTGGCTGTAAGAGCGCCCAGCGATGGAGGGGGCAGTTCCCCGGCTAATTGCTCTTGAGGTACAAACGCGGCCCATGAGCTTCCCAGCCGATTTCGTCTCGCTGCTGCTACTTCAGCTGGGCCTCATGGCTGGGCAAAGGGGCCGTGCTGAGCGCTCTCCCTGCCAGGCTGGTGCCAGCCTTCTGCCTGCCCTGCCTCATTGAGGGCCTTTTGGGGGCGCTGTGCCCGGCACAGGCTGAGGAGAGCACAGCATCCAAGCATAGCTCTATGGCCAGGGCAGGGCTATATAGTCCCCGTGGCAGTGGACACAGGGCTCTCTGTCTCCAAGACCCCCCAGCAGGCAGCATCCCCAGTGGCCGGTGGGCAGCACCCTTTGGCCCGGGCGTGGGTGCGCTGGTGCACCACCATGTTGGAGCGGCGGTGGAAGCGTCGGCCGCACTGCGGGCAGGCAAAGGGGCGCTCGGCTGTATGGGTGCGCTGGTGACGGATAAGATTGGAGCTGCGGTGGAAGCGTCGGCCGCATTCAGCGCAGGCATAGGGCTGCTCACCGGTGTGGGTGCGCTGGTGCACGGTAAGGGCCGAGCTCTGGGCAAAGGCCTTGGGACAGTCAGGGCAGCGGTAGGGGCGCTCGCCGGTGTGGCTGCGCCGGTGGGTGGCCAGGTGGGAGCTCTGGGCGAAGGCCTTGGGGCAGTCGGGACAGCAGTAGGGCCGCTCGCCAGTGTGTGTGCGGCCATGCACCACCAGGTCAGAGCGCTGGGCGAAGCTGCGCCCGCAGTCTCCGCAGCGGTAGGGTGACTCCTCCAGGTGGGCCCGCTGGTGGCGCCGGTGCACTGTGCTGTGGGCGAAGGCCAGGCCGCAGATGCCGCAATGGTAAGGCCGCTCCCCGGTGTGGGAGCGCCAGTGGCGCAGCAGCTCCGAGCTGCCAGGAAAGCCCTTCCCACACTGGGCGCAGCGGTAAGGCCGATCGGGCTGGTGCGTGCGCCGGTGCTGCGTCAGGTTGGATCCGGTGCTGAAGCCCTTGCCGCAGTCGGCGCAGCGGTAGGGCCGCTCCCCGGTGTGGGTGCGGCCATGCACAGCCAGGTCGGCGCGCCGGGCGAAGGCCTTGGGGCAGGAGGGACAGGGGAAGGGGCGCTCACCGGTGTGGGCCCGCCGGTGCACTGCCAGGTTGGAGCGTTTGCCAAAGCGCCGGCCGCACTCGGGGCAGGGGTGGGGGCGCTCGCCCGTGTGCACCCGCCGGTGCTTGGCCAGGCCCGAGCTCTGGGCGAAGGCCCGGCCACACTCCTCGCAGGTGTAGGGGCGCTCACCCGAGTGCGAGCGCCGATGCACAATCAGCGTGGAGCTTTGCGAGAAGGCCTTGCCGCACACACTGCACCCGTACCGCCGGGGGCGCGCCGGGACAGCCTGTGCCCTGGCCTTCGTCTGCTTCCCATCCCCCACAGCCTGGCTCCCATGGTCCCCCTTACTTCGGCTGCCCAGATCTGAGAGCGTCCCCATGTCTCCATGTGCCTCTTCCCGCCACACATCCAGCCCCACGTCTCCACTAGCCTGGTGCCCGCCGTCCCCCTCCTGCTGGGGAGCACTGGCTCCACCCCGCCGCGGGCCACCCAGGGTCAACATCACAGGAGGGGTCCCCTGGGCCATCCTGCTCCACGTCCCAGCACCTGTGGGAGGAGAAACATCAGGGAGATGGACAGCACCCCAGGCCAGCCAGTCGCCACTTGGGGGTTGAGAGGGGCGGTGTAGAGTGGGCCATTTGGCAGCCCGGACTCCTGGGTTCTATCCCAGCTCTGGAAGGGAAGCAGAGGGGGAGTGTCTAGTGGTTTTGGTGGGGGGAACCCCAACTCCTGGCTTCCGAGCCTAGCGCTGGGGGTGGGGATTGGGGCTAGTAGCTTGGGGCGTTGTGGGGCTGGGTGCCCAGCCTCCCGGGTTCTGCGCCCAGCCTGGGGGAGGGGTCTAGTGGCTGGCGGGGGAGGGGGCCGGACTCCTGGGTTCCGAGCCCAGCCCGGGGTCCGGCGGGGGAGGGGGCCGGACTCCTGGGTTCCGAGCCCAGTCCGGGGTCCGGCGGGGGAGGGGGCCGGACTCCTGGGTTCCGAGCCCAGCCCGGGGTCCGGCGGGGGAGGGGGCCGGACTCCTGGGTTCCGAGCCCAGCCCGGGGTCCGGCGGGGGAGGGGGCCGGACTCCTGGGTTCCGAGCCCAGCAGCCGAAGCCGCCCCCGCGCCCACAGCGCTGGCCCGGCCCAGCTCTTACCGCAGGGGGCGCCGCGCTCCGCCCGGACACCGCTCAGAGCCCGTGTCCCCGGGCCGGACTACTACTCCCGGCATGCCCCGCGCGGGACTGCAGCTCCCGACATGCCCCGCGGGGCCTCCCCGCCCCTGCGCTGGGATGGTGTATGGCCTTGTACCCCCAGTCCTGCCAGTGCATCCCCAGCTCCCCGTGCACCCCCCATCCCCTACCCCCAGCTCTGCTCTGCACTCCAGCCTCTCAGTATCGCAGCCTTGCCAGTTCACCCCAGTTATCCCCAGAGCCTGCACCCCCAGCTCTGCTCCTGCATCCCAGCCCCTCTGTATCCCAGCCCTAGCAGGGCATCCAGCCCCTCTTCACCCCTAGCTCCCTCTGTGCATCCCCAGACCCTGTTCCCCCATTGCTCCCCATGCACCCCCAGACCTGCCCCTGGCTACACCCCAACCTACTTCACAGCTCAGCCCCTGTACCCCCAGCCACTCTGTATCCCAGCCCTGCAAGTGCACCCCAGCTCTTCTCATGGACCCCCACACCCCTGTATCCCCAGCTCAGCCACTGTACCCCAACACCCCCCCTTCCCGCACTCCCCAAAGTATATGGGGAAAAATCACCCTGTGAGTGGATCCTGGGGGGGGAGGGGCATTGGGGGCAGGGGGTGAGGAACAGGAGGAGAGGGATTTAGGGCTGCAGCGAGGAGGGGGAGCTATGGAGAGAGAGATTGATGGGGGGCAGGGGAGGGGAGAGAGGTTGGGATTGGAGGTGTTGGGGGGGGGGACACTGGGGAGAACAGGAGCAGGGGCAATTGTCAGCCCCACTTGCTCCCCGCTCCTGTGTGTGCGTCCAGATCTGAGGGGTCCAGCCCCTAGGTGGGACAGAGCCCCTCTCCCTGCCCCCCGACCTGTGTGTGCTGGGATTCAGGGGCCCCCTTCACCCCTTTCTGGTCCCTCCCCCAGTGGCCTTTTCCTCCCAGCCTGCCTGTTGAAGGGCCCTGAAGTCACTATGGTAGGCTGGGTTTTCCAGCAATTTACCATCCTCATCTCACCAACAACTGCTGCCACCTGCTAGCATGAGGCTGCCCACTGCCTGGACTGTGGCCACATAACCCCCGTTGCGATGGCCTGCTCCAGAGGGCTGGAAGGAGGGTGGGGTGGGCAAGCTTTTGGTCGCTTCACCATGTTCCAGGACTCCTGGGGGCACGAGGGGGCTGGGAAAGGAGGGGAAGAGCTTTGTGCATCTCAGCCACCACGGGGTTAATGGCAGAGCACTACACTACCTGTGTTCATGGGGAGGCACAGAATGAGGACAGAGTTAAGGTGACACAGGCACCCTTAACGGTGCATTTCCTGCTTTGGCCAGGTTTCGTTTGGCATGCTTCAGCATTCTGCAAAGGGACAACTTGCTACCAAGCAGCCTGAACTACGTGTAGATGCGGATTATGGAGAGCTGGATGTGTGTGCAGGGAGATGACGGCAGTGCAGGAAAGTTGCTACTCACACTTCTTCCCATTGTCCAACCCATTCCCCTCTGGGCTGTGATGAACAAAGGGTTAATGGCCAGTCTAGCCCACCCAGGGCATTCTGGGAGGAGTAGTCCACCAGCAGCAGGGATGCTGGGAGTGATAGTTCTTGGCGACTTTCCTATTAGGGTTAGGGTGTGTCTTTCCAGGACACCCCTCTTCACATTGCAGGTTGGGGTGGGATTCAGTCATGGGACGGGGCTGGAAGGGAGATGCCAACTCACCCAGCCCCCTACTCTAGCCACTGCACCTCACTCCCCTCCCTGAGCCAGGATAGAACCCAGGAGTCCTGGCTTCTTGCCCCCTGCTCTAACCACTAGACCTCACTCCGCTCCCAGAGCTGGGATAGAACCCAGGAGTCTTGGTGCCCAGCCTCAACTTCAATTGGATCCCAAAGCCTAGAGTGGATTTTGGGGATGAAGTGCAGAGGAGCCTGGGGGACAGGTTATGTAGCAGTGGGGCTGGGGAGCTGCCCATCCCTGGGGGCAGGGAGAATACTAGCCACTCAGGGCATCCCTGGGTCACTGAGCCACCTAATTCCCTCCCCACATAGGGATTGGCGCTGGGCAAGCCATGGGCGCAGGAGACTGGTGCCTCCTGCTAAACCAGCTTCGCCGAGACCAGAGCTGTGCCCCAGGCCGAATCCAGGACCCAAGGCGGTGCTGGGCCAGAGGAGTGCTGAGCCTGGGGACTGGGGCAGCTGGACTGAGACCCAATCTGCCTCCCCATGGGCGGAGCTGTAGGGGTCCCTGGAGGGAGGGGTCACTGGCTACCCAGCCAGATCTCTGCCTGTGGGGCTGGGGCAGGTGTCAGGTCCACTTCAGAGCAGCTTTCGAATCCCCATTGCCTGGAACCTTGGCGCATATCTTGGGGGCACTGAGTCTGGTGCATGAGCCCAACTGCGGCCATTTGCAGTGCAAAATGGTGCAGCCCCACCCCCCCAAACCAGCTTCTCTTACGTTCCCAAGTTTTTTCCCAGCATTGCTGGGCTGGGATTTGAGGAGGAAACTCGGGCATTGTTCCTGGCATGGTGGGGGCCATGGCACGGAGGTTGCAAGTTGAAACCTGCCCCTGGGTGGAGATCTGCCCAGGGCTCTTGGCAAATATTTATTCCGGGGAGATGTAAGCTGCACCCAGCGGGCAGTTCAGACGGGGCTCAAAGAGCTTTTGGGAAGCAATTGAAGTGCCCCAAGTGACCGCTGGCCGGGAGGGGGAGGTGAATTAGTGGGCAGAGCCCAGCCAGACCATCTCTTTCAATTCCCAACCTCGGGAATTTCCGTGTGGTGTTATGTGCAGCTGTTCCCCAGTTGCCCCACCCCAGAGCTAGCTGCATTTCAGCACGGGGTGAACCACCCTCACGCAGGAAGCCCAGGCAAGGGGACAGCGCAAGGGACTCAGGGTGGCTTGGTGGGCTGTGATCCTGCTCAGTGTAGCCCCTTTCCACACATGGCCTGCACTCTGCCCCTCCACTGTCTGAGACACGAGTAGCAGTGAGTTCCGCAGCCACACAGACTGATTTCCCCCTAACACCTACAGGCTCTCCTCTCCTGCATTAGATTAATACCACATGGATCTCTGACACTGGCTGATGGCTGATGGCCTATGGGGTATTGGGGTCCAGCTGCTGGGGTCCACACATAATACCAGGAGGGGGCAGTGCCAGAGCGCTGCCCCTGATCCCAGTGATACCATTGGCCCAAAATTCCCCCTCTGAGCCTGGCTGATAGCTCCCTCCTTGGGCCCTGCCTGCTGGGTGTGGAGGGCAGTGGTTATGACGAATGTAGCCCAGGAGAGAGGATGGGACACCTGCCCCTGAGATGCAGCTCTGGGGGGGGGCACCTGGGGAACAGCCACATATAACACTGCACAGGGATAGGATGACCTCCACCTCCCTCCCCCACCCCCCGAGGTTGTGAGCAATAAATCCGGCTCAGCTCTGGCACATAAATCCACCTGCAACTGTCCAGCTGACTTTCCCAGCTTCCTTCTCTGTCTCCTGCTCCAGCACGCATGCCTCCCCAGACACCCCCGGCATGCGTGGCTGGCCAGCTGCTGGTGCAAACCAGCATCATCCTATTGGCTGAAATGCTGCACTGGCCACCACCACCTGGGCACCTGGCCCCATTGCCTCCAATGGAGTGACCCCACTGCAGGCAGGGCGTGACTCCAGATTGAGGCCACGGGGCTGGGAGCAGAATCCAGCCCTGTCCCACTGCTGTTGGGAGTGACTCTGGCTTGACCCCGGAGGCCTGAGATAAGCATTCAGTCTTGGGCACAAGGAAATCTGGCTGGCATTTGTGAGTCGCTCTGCAGACAGATTTCAGCTACACCCTTTGGCCCATTGTCCAAGTTTGTTCTGGATGTGCCCAGCCCGGCGGGTGATCCCTCCACTTGGCTTCCCAGAGCCCCTGGCCTCTCCAGCTCCACCTCCACCTCCACCTCCGATGTGTGGCTTCTCCTGGGGCCGGATCCGGGGCCGGGGCCGGGGCCAAGGCCTCCCTGCCCTACCCATGAACATGAAACTCACCAGCACTGGGGAGGAATGGAAAGTGAAACCCAGGTGGGGGAACCTTCACTCCCCAGCCGGGCACCCAGGGAAGTTTCAATCTGTCCTGGCAGCTCCTCTGCCCAGCCGGGGAGGTGTGCGAGCCCACAGAGAGGTCCGTGTGGGCAGAGGCTGGTGCAGCAGGTACGTGGGAGCGCCCGGGGTGGAGCGGGATTGGTACCCATGGAGCAGTGGAACATCCGTCAGGGGCTGCTGGCACAGCCAGGGGCTAGGCACAGCGCTGGGGTTGGCACTGGCCACCCATTTCAGGCCCAGGGCAGAGGCGGCACTGGCTGGCCAGCACCCTGTGGAGGGGACATCTCTCCTTGTGCTCCCAGCCCCGCCACCCCCGCTCTAACCACTAGACCCCACTCCCCTCCCACACCCAGGGACAGAACCCAGGAGTCCTGGCTCCCAACTCCCCCCGCTCTAACAACTAGACCCACTACACTCCCAGAGACAAGGATAGAACCCAGGAGTCCTGGATTGCAGCTCCCCTGCTTGAACCACTAGACCCCCACTCCTCTTCCCGAGCCCAGAATAGACCCCAGGTGTCCAGGCTGCTGGTGCCTGCTCTAACCACCACCTGGCACTGTCTCTAGCAGAGCTCCGAGACCAGGCGTGGGCCGTGAGCTGTTCCTGGCCCCTCTCCGCTGCTGCGGGCAGCGCTGTCAACCTGCCAGGCGCTCCGAGCCACAATGGGACCCGTCTTGGCCATCTGGGAACAACTCTCAAGCAAGCTTGGTGCACCGGTGGCCCTCGGCGGCAGAGCTGGGAGGTGCCTCCAGCCCCCCACCAGCGACACCAAGGCAGGGGAGAGGGCCAAGCTCTGCCCTGAGGGGCCTGTGGCGAGGACGGAGCCGACCCCCCACCGGGACCCACAGGGAGCTCCTCTGGGAGACGGATGCACAGAGACCTTGTTCATCACACTGCCAGAGATGGACCTGTGGGAGCAGCTTTCGGGGGTCCTGGCATCCTCCCTCTGGCAGGTGATGGCCAGAGGGCACTGCCAGGGGGATGCCGGCATCCTGGCCCTCTCTGGTCCCCAGGAGGCAGTGCTGGCCGCCAAGGTGGCCATCAGTGAGCTGCTGATCCTGATGGGCAGGGCAGTGCCCTCGGTGGGCTGGTTCTTCCAGCCATGCCCAGGGCTCAGCCTGTTCCTCGCGGAGGGAGACGGCACCAGGCTCCGGGTGGGTGCTGTGGTGAGGCTTGGTGGCAAGTCCAGCCCAGACGGCGGGGCCAGTGTGGTGACCCGGAGGGTGCTGAGCCAGCAAGGGGCTCCTCACACCTGCCTGGAGGTCTGCTCCCCGCCGGGGGCCGTAGGACTGGCAGCCGGGGTTGTGCTGCTGACCCTGGAGGCCATGGCCCGGGCGCAAGTCGCCTCCAGACTCGGAAGGTGTGTGGCTGGTGGAGGCTGTGGCTGAGGCCATTGACACCTTTGCCCAGGGCCGCTCCGCCGCCTCCCTGAGCAGTGTTTCCATGGTGGCTGCTGACGGGGCCCTGGTGGCCATCTTCCATGGGGCATGTGCCAAGCGGTGGCCGCTTGGCAAGAGCCGGCAGGAGCTGCTGGGAATGTCCTCCGGGCCCAGGAGAGAGTCAGCGCCCAGGTGGTCAGCGGATCCCTCGCTAGCCAGAAGGTCAGTGCCTTGGTTAGAGCGGGGGCTGGGAGCCAGGACTCCTGGGTTCTACCACGGCACTGGGAGGGGAATGGAGTCTAGTGGTTAGAGTAGGGAAGCTGGGAGCCAGGACTCCTGGGTTCTATCCCTAGCACCTTCTCTCCCAGCTGCTCTGTAGGAAGACAGTTTCTCGGGCTCATCTTGTTTGGAGCCCCCCGGGGCTGTTGTCCCCAGGCCCAGAGGGGGGAGCAACGAGCCCCCAAGGAGGTGGTCCGAGCGTCTGTTCATGATCCTTGGCTCTGTGTTGGGTACAGACAGATGTGGTGGTGCTGCCGGTGGTGCTGGAGACGGATGGGCTGGAGTGGTGCCCTCAGGAGGTCCAGGCCCTGGCCGAGAGGGCGCTGGGAGCTGCAGGCCACAGTGGGGAGCTCCAGCCGGGGAAGGTGCTGACAGTGCCGGGCACGGCCCTCCCGGATCTGCACTGCAAAGTGCTGTACCTTGTGCAGCTGGATGGCGAGGCACTGCAGCAGCTTGGGGCACCTGAGGTAAAAGGGGGGGGGTACCCCATACCCCACGGATCTCTGCTGCAGCCCCTAGATCTCCCCTCTCCCTCTGCTACCCAGCCCCAGTAGATGCCTGGGACAGGATGTACCAAGGAGTTTAGGTGCCTAGACAGGCCTTAGCACATCTAAAGAGCCGATGAGACGCCACTCTGTCTTTAGGCTCCTAAACCCCTTGGTACAACGGGCCTTGACGAATATCACTCACTAGAGCAAAAAGAACAGGAGTACTTGTGGCACCTTAGAGACTAACAAATTTATTAGAGCATAAGCTTTCGTGGACTACAGCTCACTTCATCGGATGCATAGAATGGAACATATAGTAACCAAACAGCATCCTGGAGAAACTGACGTTTTTCAGTTTTCATAGAAAAGCCCATAAACTGTAAAGTTGTGGCAAACATTTTCCGTCCACCATATCTGGTTTGTTAGGGAAATTCAGAATCTTTTCTCTAAGTCCTAGGAAAATCAGAAAGTCTTTCTTCCCCCAAAATGGATTTCCCCCCCCCCAAACTGAAAATTTTGACCAAATCCTGAACACAAGAACATAAGAACAGCCATAATGGGTCAGATCAAAGGTTCATCCAGCCCAGTATCCTGTCTTCTGACAGTGGCCAGTGCCAGGTGCCCCAGAGGGAATGAACAGAACAGGCAATCATGATGTGATCCATCCCCAGTCGCCCATTCCCAGCTTCTGGCAAACAGAGGCTAGGGACGCTGTCCCTGCCCATCCTGGCTAATAGCCACTGTTTTACCATTTTGTTTTAGCATCAGCAGGTTTTGTAAACTGAACGTTTGTGCTGAGCCCCCAGAGATGTCACTGAAAAGCAGCTGGTTTGCTGGAAGCAGTTTCTGAAAACTAATTTTTCCCTGCCAAAAATGAAACTTTTTACTGAAGCCGTTGCCATGGGCAGTTTCCAAAAAGCACAAATATGTCTTGAAAATCAAAAGAACTTGCCAGTGGGCTCCTGGTTTCCCTGGCATCCCTAGAGACTTCCAGGGGAGAAAAGCCCAGGAGTTCTTACAGGTTAACCAAGCCGGGGGAAAAAAGGTGTTAGGTCATCCTCAAAACTAAGATAGCCGAGAATCCTAAATACCTTGTGTTTCTCAGGCTCTATCGCCGGCTAGGTGCCCATAACAGACAGACATCACCCATCTGTCTCCTCTCTCCTCAAGTTCCCACTTCCAGAACTGGGGGCCTTGGTGAAGGAATATCAGCTTACTTCTCTGATAGATAGATAGATAGATAGATAGATAGATAGATAGGAGAATCTTCCTACATATTCCCATAATATATCCCCCCGTTCTCGGTCCCCGCAGGTCATACGCCAGATGGTGCGAAACTGCCTCTGTTCTGTGTACGGCACATTCCTGGAGTCCGTATCCTTCCTGCTGCTGGGGGCTGGTCAGACCCTGCCGGCCATGCTGGAGGAAATCAGCTGCTTCCTGGAGCACCAGCCCAACACTTGGATGAAACTGGTGCAAATTATCTGCCCGCTGGGACTGCCAGCTCCTCGACTGGTAAACGGGGCAGGTCACCAGGCGGGTATGGGGAGGAGGTGCAGGGCATGACTCCTGGGTTCCATCTCTGGCTTTGGAGGGGGAGAGTGGGATCTAAGGGTTAGAGCTCGGGGGGGGAGGCAGGCTGGGAGTCAGGACTCCTGGATTCTATCCCCGGCTCTGGGAGGGGCATGGCTCATAAATAAACTGACCCCTTTCTTACCTTCCCTGGCAGGTGGCTGAAGATCCCAACACCCCAGCTGGTAAGCTGAGCGTGATACCGGTGACCCCTTGCCATTTCCTGTGTTCAGGGCCTGTGGCAGAGCGCCCCCTGGTGGAGGTGCCACGGTGGCTAGGTTTGAGGCTTGCACCCCAGGCTGTCTCTTCGCTTGGCTTCTCCAGCGCAGGCTCCCTGGTGCTTCTCAGAAATGGGGACCCCAGGAGCAGCGCCAACCCCCCAAGTCTCTCCAGCCATGGGACACTGTGGGTTACAGTCAGGGGCCCATGATAGTTGATGGGCCCACAACTCCAGTAAGACTTACAGCTATACCCACAGTAATATGCACAGCCCTGCCTCAGTTTCCCCACCACCTGGAAGCATTCTCTGGGCCGGAGGTCAGAGCCTGCCCTCCTGGGCTGGTCCTGGAGCTCCAATCCAATGGTTCCTTGTGCCTCGCCCCTGTCAGGCCCAGAAGCAACCCCTGCTGCTGGGGACCCCCACACTCGCAGCCCTCTTGGCCTCCCACCACCTTAGGTAGAAGGCAGGTGGGTGGGTGCCATACCCCAGCACCAGCTGCATGACTCAGGCAGCTGCGAGCCGTCAAAGGCAGCAGCTGCCAGCCTCTTGCTGGGGTTGCCGAAGGGAGGCATGTCCCCAGTTCCTCAAATCACCAGGGCCAGCCATATTGAAATGCTGCATCGCCACCACAGCCCTGACTGCTGGGGGGAGAGCGCCCCCTGCTGAAGTCCTGCTCCCTGCAGCACAGCGCCCCCTAATGTTGCCATGGGGCCAGCCCTGCCTGCCAGGGGAAAGTGCCCCCTGCTAGGTTCCACCCTGCTCCCGGCAACACAGCACCCCCTAGTGAAACAAGGGGGCCAGCACTGACTGCTGAGCCCCCGCCCCACTCCCTGTAGCACAGCACCCCTAGCGCTGCCCTGGAGCCAGCCCTGCAAGCTGGGGGAAGAGCTGAGCTCCCCAGTGCCATTTGAGGTATCTCAGAAGGACTCAAGGGTATCTAACCCCCCACCCATGAAGCTTGATTCCCACCCCCCATTGTACAATCCATGGCAGTTGGATGCCTGAACTGCCAGGCCCCTCCTGGCTCCCTGATGGGTCCCAGCCGTTCTCCTCTCTCCCAGCAGAGGCCTTGGGGTTCTGCTGGCCAGAGCACCCCCTCTTCCTCTGCTATGTGGATGAGAGCCCGGCTGTGTGGCGGGAGTTCAAGGGACACCTGGAGGAGGCCGGCTATGGATTCTGGGCCTGTCCACCATGGGGAATCCTGACCTTCCCGGCAGTGGCCAGCCCTGTGGAGCTGTATGGCTGGGAAGCAGTGTTTCGCTCGGTGCGCCAGCATTACGTGGTGTATCACGAGGGCCGGGAGGATCTGCTGGAGGCCCTGGCTGCCGAGCCGTCCCTGGTGAAGGAGTTTGGGTCCATCCGGGTCTATGACGGGGAGGACTTTGTTGGCTTGGTTGGGGAGATGGCGCCATTCCTCCAGCGCCTGACTGTGAGGGCCTTCCAGAGGCAGCTGGTGAGCCAGGAGTACCTGTCCGAGCCACTGCCCAGGTGGGTCATCGTCAAGGACATGGTGGAGAAGGAGCTTCCTGACCCCCATGTCAGCATGGAGCTTCGAAAGGGCACCCCAGCTATCATCACCTTCCAGGGACCCCGCCGGCAGGTGGCCAAGGCGGAGAGCCGGTGCCAGCAGCTGCTCAGGGCGTTCCAGGTCCTGTCGGTGCTGGTCTCGCCTCTACAGGCGCGCTTCATCCAGGAGCACCAGGAGGATGTCTTCACCCCCAGCTTCTTCCTGGACCGGGGCATTGCCGCCATCCTAGAGCTCCCTGCCGGTGACTCAGGGACTGAGCTGGCCTGGGACTTTCCTGCTGGGCCGGTGCCCTCTGAGGGCATCTCAGTGGCTGGGCTGGAGCAGGAGAAGCTGCAGCATGCAGCGGAGCTGCTGCGGACCTTGGTGGGCTGCCGGATGGTGCTGATCGAGGAGGCTGTGCACTGGGCCACGCAGGGTCAGGAGTGGGCCGAGCTGCTGGCCGGGCTGGGCGCCTGGCAGGACGTGGCCCTGCACTGTGCCGTGAGCCAGGAGCAGCTGGTGGTGGTGGGCTTTCAGCCCTACATGGCCCAGGCAGAGGCAGCCGTCCGGGAGTATTTGCAGAGTAACTCACTGGCTGAGGAGCAACTGGATGTCCCCTGGCCGGAGCTGGCAGAAGCCGGTGCAGAGCTGCTGCGCTTGATGGACTGGGAGCATCTCCAGGTCGCCATCCATCCAGCTGCACCCCAACCCTCGGGTGCTGTCCCTGAGGCTGCGGGGCCTCCTGCGCCACCTGCGGTTGGCCAGCAGGGCCATCAAGGCTGATCTGGACTCCCTGGTGCTGGGCACAGTGCCCATCAGGGGCCAGGCCTTGGGCGAGTACCTCTGTGGGGAGGGGGCGACCCTCCTGCAGGACCTGGCCCAGCAGCTCTGCTGCATGGTGAGCTGGCAAGGAGACCCCCCCTACAAACGGCCCATCCAGCGCCCGTGGGCAGGTGAGAGCTGTGGGGGGCAGCCTGAGGGCGGGCAGGCCGCCCAGGGTTGCTGGGTTTGTCAGAGTCAGAGATATGGGAGCTGGTGCTACAAGAACTGGGAAAGGGGCTGTCTGGGCTGAGAGGACAGGATGCCTGGGGTCCATTTCAGGTATGAGAGGGAAATGGGGTCTAGTGTGTGGAGCAGGGGGGCTGGGAGCTATGATTCCTGGGTTCTCTGCTGGCTCTGGGAGAGGAGTGGGAGTGGGGTCTAGTGGTTAGAGTGGGAGCTGGGGCGGTGTGTGGGTTCTATTCTCTGCTTTGCCCCTGACTTCCTGCCTCCCTCCCCCTCTTTGTGCCTCAGTTTCTGAGTCTGCGAACCTGGTGAGCGGCCATCCCGCCCGACCAAGTGTCTGTGTTCCCATGGCAAGGCAGGGCACCTGGGGATTGGGGCAGAGGTTTGGGGGAGCAGCACTGCCATGGGCTGCATGGAGGAGCCAGTGCCCACTGTGCCTGCTTCACCTGGCTCTGTCCTTCTCCGCAGGGCAGAGCTCTACAGGCTCCCGATGCCCCAAGGAAGCCCCAGAAGGTGCAGGCAGCTAAGAGCAACACAGGGACCTGGAGGGCTGGGTTGCACTCCCAGTCCATAGCCCCCTGCTAACCTAGCCCTGGGCTCCCTCCAGCTCTGCCAGTACCTCTCACTCCTGACCCACTGCCCCTGCTAACTGAGCCCCACTGGTGCTGACCCACTTATTCAGGACCCCTCTCTGCGTTCCCAGGGGCCCCCGAGGGGCTGGAGCTCCGCGTGGTGGGCCGAGAGCCTGATGTGGGCCGAGTGAAGGCAGCCGTGGCCAGCTTCATGGCCCAGTTCCACGACGAAAGCATCTGCAACGCGGAGCTGGTGGCCGTTGGCACCCAGGCCCTGCGGGAGCTCGGCCAGGCCTCGCTGTACCACTTACCCGTCAGCCTCCAGCGCCTGCCGGGCAATGTGCTGCGGGTGTGGGGCGCCTGGGAGGATGTGGCCAAGGCCGTGGCCACTGTCCACGCCAGGATCCAGGCTGCCCAGCGCCAGCGGGTGGAGGCCGAGGTGCTGTATGGGCTGGTCGAGTGGCAGCACCTGGCCCCGGCCGGCTGGTGTCCCTTCAATGTGGCCACCGACCAACGGCTGGAGACGGCGTATGCCAGCAGGGAGCGCCGGGCGGAGATCGAGTGGGACGGGCAGCGGGCGGAGATCGACCTGCTCAAGGCAATGGGCATTGCGCTGGGCACTGGGGCCCCCATCCGCCTCCGCCGGGAGATCTGCCTGTTGGGTGAGGAACCATCCCCCTTCCAAAGACACCTCCCCCACTGCCCCACTGCTGGACACTGCTGGAGGGGCACCGGTGTGGGACTGGCTGCCTTGGAGGCAGGGAATAGGCCATGGCGCCTTTCCCCTCCTGGGGCCACCAGTTCCCATCCAGCCCCAGGGCAGGGACTGGGCCTGGGGCAGCTCCCCACTGACAGACCCCATCTCTCATTGCAGACAGATGCCTTGCCCCGCACTGGGAGCCCATGGGCGAGAGCCTGGTGAGGCTGGTGGAGCTAGCAGAGGGCTCGGAGGAGTACCGGGAAGTGGCCGAGGGGTTTAAGCGGACGGCCCCGGGCTACTGCATCCTCCACATGAGTGTGAGGGGCTGGGGCTGAGAGACACCCCCTGTGGGTCCCAGAGCCCAGTCAGGGGGAGAGGGGAGTCTCTCCTAGCCCCAGCTAGGGCGGGGGAGTTCAGTGAGGGGGGGCTGCCCTGGCCCTGCCTCGTGGGGTGGGGGCAACGGGACAGAGATCTTTGGAGGGCTGTCTGCGGGGACAGAAAGGCCAGATGGCCACGGCCATTGGGGGGTGTCCTCTTACGGAGCTGCAGGAGATTGGGGACCTGGGACTGAAGCTTGGGCCAGGGCAGGATGGGAAGACTCCGAAAGGCTGGGTGCCCCCCCCATCCCACATGGCGGTGCCCTTGGCAGCTCCTGGCCATGCCCATGGTCCCTGCCCTGCCTTCTGCAGATCCAGAGGGTGCAGAACCGGGGCCTGTGGGTCTCCTACTGCTGGAAGCGCCGTTGGATGGAGGAGAAGAAACTGCCGGGCGAGCTCAATGAGTGTCTCCTCTACCGCGGCACACAGCCCGAGAACTGGCGCTCCATCCAGGAAATCGGCCTCAGGATCACCTGCCGCAAGGGTGGGGCTTGGCCCTCGGGGGACCCCCGGGCTGGGGGCACCAGGACTGTATGCTGTCCCCGCCCCCTGTGCCACCCAGATCTGTCCTGGGCCCAGATGGGAACTGAGGCCCCTAGAGGGCACAAGCCCCATGTCCCATTCCCTGTCCCCCTTAGCCAGCCAATCCCCGCCCTGGGGCTGGATGGGAGCCGGCGCCCCCTAGAGGGGAAAGGCCCCATGTTTCTGCTGCACTTGAGGGCTCTGTGTCCCATTCTTCACCCTCCAGCACCAGCCAGTCCCCTGCCCTGGAGCCGGTTTGGGGCCAGTGCCAGCCCTAGGAGCAGGGCCCTATCATAAATATAAAGAGAAGGGTAACCACCTTTCTGTATAAAGTGCTATAAAATCTCTCCTGGCGTGAGGCTAAATCCTTTCACCTGTAAAGGGTTAAGAAGCTCAGGTAATCTCGCTGGCACCTGACGCAAAATGACCAATGAGGGGACAAGATACTTTCAAATCTGGAGCGGGGGGGAGGGAAAGGCTTTTGTCTGTCTGTGTGTTACCTTTGCCGGGAACAGATCAAGGATGCAAGCCTTTCAACTCCTGTAAAGTTAGTAAGTAATCTAGCTAGAAATGCGTTAGATTTTCTTTGTTTTGGCTTGTAAATTTTCTGTGCTGGAGGGAATGTGTATTCCTGTTTTTGTGTCTTTTTGTAACTTAATGTTTTGCTTAGAGGGATTCTCTCTGTTTTGAATCTGACTGCCCGTGAGATTATCTTCCATTCTAATCTTACAGAGTATTTCTTTTATCTTTGTTTTGTTCCTCTAATAAAATTCTGTTTTTTTAAGAATCTGATTGGGTTTTGAGGGTCCTAAGAAACCCAAGCTGGTCTGTGCTCAACTTGTTTATTCTCAAGCCTCCCCAGGAAAGGGGGTGTAAGGGTTTGGGGGATTGCTGGGGGAAGAGGAACTCCAAGCGGTCCTTTTCCCTGGTTCTTTGTTAAAGCTTTTGGTGGTGGCAGCGTACGGTTCAAGGACAAGGCAAAGTTTGTGCCTTGGGAAAGTTTTTAACCTAAGCTGGTAAAAATAAGCTTAGGGTCTGTCAAGGTTCCTTCCCCACTCTGAACTCTGGGGTGCAGATGTGGGGACCTGCATGAAAGACCCCCCTATGTCCCATTCCCTGCCCCCTTAAGCCAGCCAGTCTCAACCTGGGGCGGGTCAGGGCTGGCACTCCCTCGAAGGACACGGCACCGTATCCTATCTCTCAGTGTCTGGGGGTAACTGTTCTGTTCTCTCATTTCTCACAGTGGGCATCTACGGCCAGGGCTGTACTTCGCGGTGGAGGCCGCACGGTCGGCGGACTACACTAAGCCTGAGGCCTATGGGCACCCCTTTATGTTCCAGGTGCGGGTGCTGACAGGGCAGTTCTCCGGGGGCAGCACCATGTTCTCCTTGCCCTGGGTGAAGCCGGACGGGGGTGGCCGTTACGACAGTGTGGTCAACATGGTCTCCCGTCCCAGCATCTTTGTCACCTTCTTCGATGACCTCACCTACCCTGAGTACCTTATCACCTTCCGGGGCACCAGTCCACCTCTGAACTGAAAACTGTGCTGCCCTGGGACAGGCCACAGGACCTGGGCACTGCTTGCCTGGCAGCCAAAGAACAGCTGTGGGGCCGGGCAGCATCGGGCGTGGAACATGTGCATGTGTGCTCGCGCATTGGTTAGTTTTGGAACCACTCGGCTACATGTCCCCAGCCCTATACTGCTGACAGCTAATGGAGATTCTCCAGAGCATTCCTGGCATTCACAGCTCCAGCAGAGAGGACTGACTGGGCCAGGGGATGGGAGAGAAAGATGAACTGACACACATCCTGCTGCTCCCCACCGCTCAGCTGTGTGTCATCAGCCCAGTACAGCTGCCCACTAGTGGGGATTCTCCATTTGCCAACAGCTGAGGGAACATCCAGCTCGTTTCTGGGAGGCTGTATAATTTCCTGTTACAATCTCCTGGCCATTTCAGTCCTGTGGGCCTGGCTCAGGGAAGCCACAGCATCTTGTTGATCCAGCTGCACCCATGAGGAGGAGGAATGCTGGCAGGAGAAGACGGTTATAATTTCATGTAAATCAAAATATTTCACAAAAAGCGGGGGATCTCAAGGAGTTTTCTGGATAGGAAAAAGCACACTTCAATGAACATTTTCATTGTTTTCCAATCTCAATTCATGTCTTGATTCTGTTGTCAAATATCTTAAAAAACAACAACAACAACAACATTTTTGGATTATTTTGGTCCCCCCCCTTTGTCTTCTTCTTTTTAAACATTTTCACTACTGGACATGCAGGTGAGGGGACTTACATTGTGCCTCTAGTCCAGTGGTCTCCAAACTGTGGAGTGTGCCCCTCTATGGGGGTGTGGAGGAACATTGGGGGGGGGGCAAAGCAAGCCTGGGCCAGCCTGCTGTGCGGAGGGGAGTGAGCGCCACACAACCCTGCTCTGCGCTCAGCTCCACTCCATCTCCGTCCCCAGCCCCAGCTGCTGCTCCCCTCCCAGCCCTTGGCCCTGGCTTAGGGTTGCCAGGTGTCCAGTTTTCGACTGGAAAGTCCAGTTGGAAAGGGGACCTGCCCATGTCCAGTCAGCATTGCTTACCGGACACTAAAGTCTGATTACCTGCAGTAACCAGCCTCTGCCACTCAGGGGCAGGAAGCCTGGAGGAGCATTCAGGGATGGCTCCGGCAAAAGAGGTACTGGCAGCTCCCCTGTCCTGCCCTAAGTGCGACTCTCCCTCTCCGGCCTTTTCCCAGCCATCCCCTGCCCTCCCACGCTGGCTCCTGGGGGATTGAGGACTAGATAAGGGGGGGCATGATTGAAAAATTTTGGGGACCACTGCTCTGGCCCCAGATCCTTTCTACGTACGACACCAGATCAATGATCCACCCAGCCCAGTGACCCTTCTATGTGCCTGCCCTGATGCACGGGTCCCATCAGTCTCTCCTGTCCAAGTTGCTCCGAAGTGGATAAATAATGAAAGGGTCTTGGGCCTGGAGTGAGCGTGACTCTGTAGCCTGGTGGGCCTGGCCCTCACATGGGCTGGGGGAGACCCCAGGTCTGATTCTTCTGCTCCAATGAGTCATTATTCATCCCCACTGGAACAGCTTCTGCAGAAGAGACTTAGAGAGCCCTGACCACTGAGTTAAGTGACACCATGTCAGGGTTCCTTCCCCACTCTGAACTCTGGGGTACAGATGTGGGGACCCGCATGAAAGACCCCCTACGCTTAGTCTTACCAGCTTAGGTTAAAACTTCCCTAAGGCACAGATTCCTTTCTTGCCTTGGGATCGCTGCCACCACCAAGTGATTTAACAGACAATCAGGAAAAGGACCCCTTGGAGTCCTATTCCCTCAAAATATTCCCCCAAGCCTACACCCACTTTCCTGGGGAAGGCTTGAGCATATACCCTCACCAATTGGTTACAAAGGGACTACAGACCCAAACCCCTGGGTCTTAGAACAATGGAAAAATCAGTCAAGTTCTTTAAAAGAAGGATTTTATTTAAAGAGAAAAAGATAAAAGAATCACCTCTGTAAACTTAGGCTGGTAGTTAATCTTACAGAGTAGCAGAAAATTCAAAGAGCACAGAGGAACCCCCTCTAGCCTTCATTTCAAAGTTACAACAAAACAGGGATAAACCTCCTTCTAGCAAAGGGAAAATTCACCACTTGAGAAAACAAAGATAAACTAATACGCCTTGCCTCGCTGTTACTTACAAGTTTGAAATAAGAGACACTTGTTTAGAAAGATTTGGAGAACATGGATTGATGTCCCAAAAGCGAACGGCCACAGAAACAAAGAATCCAAAACAAAGCCTCTCCCCATCCCAGATTTGAAAGTATCTTTTGTCCTCACTGGTTCCTTTGGTCAGGCGCCAATCAGGTTACTTGAGCTTCTTAACCCCTTACAGGTAAGGAGGCATTTTAGGCTACCCTTATGGTTATGACACACCACCTGCTCCTCCAGCCAGAGTTTGGATGGGACCCGCTCCTGTAGCCCAAGTCTGGGGTTCAGGAGCCTAAGCACAGGTGCGGATTGGGGTCTATAAGGGATGCCAGGTTGGGTGGGACAGATTTCGGGAGGTTTCAACCCATGACATGACTGTTCATTAAAGATGAATCTTTCATACCTGGCGACTCCAGGGTGAACGTGGAAGGCTGGCAACTCTGGGGCCTATGTGTGGTGCCTGTGATGAAGGGTTGGCACAGAGGGCAGCCTATTCCGGACTGCACCATCTTTTGTGCTACTTTCTGGCTAGCTGCCCTGCCAGGACACTGTGCTGACCAACCGTCGTTGCGAGCCATCCAGACTCCAGCCAGGGCCATCAGCATTCAGTGTCTCCTCCTGCAGCCCCCCTCCAGATAACCACGGACGGGGGCCCGTAAAGGGAGGGGAAAACCAGCATGCCCAATTGGGATGAACTTCACTCTTTGAACTTGGTGTCATATGAATGGCCATACTGGATCAGACCAATGGTCCATCTAGCCCAGGGTCTCTTCTTTGCTAGAAGCCGGGAATGGGCAACAGGGGATGGATGACTTGATGATTACCTGTTCTGTTCATTCCCTCTGGGGCACCTGGCATTGACCACTGTCGGAAGGCAGGGGATACTGGGCTAGATGGACCTTTGGTCTGACCCAGTATGGTTGTTCCTATGTTCTTCTAGACCAGGTGCTGTAATGGGAATGAACAGAACAGGGCAATTTATCGAGTGATCAGCCAGTCCCAGCTCCTGCCAGTCAGAAGTTTAGGGACACCCTGAGTTTGAGCCCTTTGCACCAAAATAGGGCCCTAGTTAAGAGCTGGGTCCTGCTGTGTGGGGGGAAAGGGCAGGGGGGCATCTCCACACAAGGTTGCAGGGGAAATTGGATGGGAGGAACACTGCTCAGCATGACTAAGTTCCTTGCTGACGCCACAGGAATTAAAGTAGAGATCCAGAGACAGGCAGAACTCTGAGGAAGGGCGGATGAGTGACTATAGGGCTCAAAGAGCAGTATCCAGGTCTAGGGAAGCTAGACGGCAGGGTCTGATGGCCCTAGAGTGGGCAGAGAGACACCGGAGTGTCTCTGTGACTCAGTTCCACCCAGATCCAATTTCCTGGTCGAGGATGGAATTATCTCCTTCATCAGCTATGCTGCCCACATGTTCTCCTTGCAGTCTCTAGGAGGAGTGGAGGGCCTCTTTCTGGTGCAGCTGGGACAGACGTGCTTTGTGCTTTCTTTGTCTTTCTGAGACTCCATGAAATCAACCATTTTTTCTGTGATGTCCCGCCTCTGCTGGAATTGTCCTGTACAGACACCGACTGAAATAAGGTAACTGTGTTCAGAAATGTTCTGCTCTTTGCAGTCGCCCCTCTCCCCCCCGGCGCCTCCATTTCTCCTCAAACTCATCTCTTATATTAAAAATCAACCATACCGTCCTGAACATGGTGGCAGCTGAAGGCAAACACAAGGCCTTCTCCACGTGCTCCTCGCACCTTCTTTGGGTGACTCTGTTCCATGGCTCAGGAGCAGTGACTGACTGGCTCAATGGACATTGACAAGCTCCTCTCCCTGCTCCCAACATTCCCATGCTTAACCCCATCATCTACAGGCTGAGCAATGGGGAAGTGAAAGGTGCCAGTTGGAAGCTGTTGTGTCGAAAATTATTGGGCAAACATACATGAGACACTCCTTCAGACATGTTCTAAAGAATCCTGACATTTTTCAGGGTAATTTACTGAATCTTCCAGACTATTCCCGTTTCCTCTAGGACATTTCTGGATTTCTTTTGACAAATTTTTGACTCTTTTGGGTTTTTTGAAAATACTTTATAGATTCCATAAGACACGGCAAAAATCTACCAAGCTATGTTCCACATCCCTTAAGAGGCATTCTACATCCCTCAGATTATATTCTAGACCCTTAGACATTTCTCAAGCTATGAAACAGATTGTGGTGATTAATTCCAGATTGCCCAAAACTTAGTCTAGAGGACACAAGGTACTATAAATATTAATGAAGACGGTTCCCTGATCTTTGAGCTCCTTTCATACACAGCTGGAGTTTTCAAAGGGGTTTAAGGAAGTTAAGCACCCAATACTCAGAGTTGGGCAACTAACTCCCTTAGGTATGTTTGAAAATCTGAGACGCGACCGTCTGATTCTTGTATTGACCACACTCAATTACATTTTAAAGAATAGAAAAATGTTATTTATGCTGGAATCATGCGGAAATGGTTTCTCAATATATAATTCCTTTTCACATTTTGTTTTCTAAGTAATGAGAAACTTGCATCTGGTGCAGACGGAAAATTGATGTTCTTTGTGTGTATAATGGGCCGTAGAGGGATGTGGCGGCTATATTATATGAGGGGCACTAGAAGCAGCAGGGGGTGGGGAAGGGGCAGCTATACTGTATAATGGGCACTAGATCAGGGGTTCTCAAACTGGTGGTTCATGAGCTGTCAGCCTCTACCCCAAACCCCACTGTGCAGCCAGTATTTATAATGGTGTTAAATATATTAAGTATTTTTAATTTATAAAAGGGGGGGTCGGTCTCAGAGGTTTGCTATGTGAAAGGGGTCTCAAGTACAAAAGTTTGAGAGCCACTGCTCTAGTTGTTATTGGAGATTTCAATTTTCATGCTCTCTGGAATGGCTCACAGCTGTGAGTGCCGATCCAGGTGATGCTGTGGAACCATCAGCAAGTTCTAGTCCCACAGCTCTTTACAGGAGGTGATGGTCTTGTCTTTTATCAGTTTTGTGTGAGTTCATTTGAGAAAGGGGCAGAGTGATGGCAGCAAATCCTGAATTCTCACTAGGCCTCGGGTGGGGCTTTTTTAGGGTCTGTCTACAGTAGAAACGTGATAGTTATGCAGCTGTGGCTCTGAGGCAGTATCGTGTAGATACAGTGATGGAAGGCATTCTAGTCACTTAGCAGTGTCTACAGCAGGGCTTAGGTTGGTTTATTTATCTTGCAAAGTCCGTGTAGTTAGGCAGACCTCACTTTGTAGTGTAAACCAGCCTGAATTTCTGTTTTCCCTTTGACTCCTGACTCCTGCACTTACTTGAGGGCCACTCTCTCCTTTTTCTTTGCCCTGCCTGCACCTCTGACTTCATGCGTGTCACTCAAAGAAGACCCCCCCCAGGTCACTCTAAGATGAGCCAGACTTTACATGCATCACACAGAGCAATTACCCCGTCGATCAAGTATCAGAGGAGAGACGTCCTTGACGAGGGGAAAGGCTGATTGCTTTGGGATCATTATTTGTGCCGTCTGCACAGAAAACCCAGGAATTCTCCCGGCTCGGTCATTCTATAGGCCCTACAGCACTGTCAGGGGAGACCCTGTCTTCTCTGGTGAATGATATACACATAAAGAGGCGTCTGCATTTCAGACTAGCAGAGTAGAAACACGTTTTAGGATAGATTGTGTCTCCAGCACCTGCATTTCTCTTTAGTGAGTCATTAAATGCTAGATGCAACTGAGAGAATGGAACCTGAATCCCAGAGAAATGAGAGACCATCATTCCAAGCTTGAAATATCCCAGAGTTTTGGGTAAGCCATGCTTCCCAGAATTTTAGGGGTGGATGTCAATAATGTATATTCCATTAATCATGGAAATAAGGAAGAATAACTTTCCAAAATACTATGTGAAATCCCAGGCCTTTTGAAGTTCATTGGAGAACTCCCATTCGCTTCAACAAGGGCTAGGATTTCATCCATCACGGACACTGGAAATGAGACTCTCAAGTATCACCCGTATGTCTCACGTGCTGGCTAATAAGATGGAGATATCTAAGGAACATAAACAATACTTGTCTGAAACTGGTCAGTTTAATTAAGGGTTTGGCTCGGCTGGAAATATGAAAATGTCATTTGATAACTTCCTGGATTAGCACACACAATGTCATTCATGCCCTCTCTTCACAATCCAAAACGCTAGAAGAGTATTAGAGAAGTTGACCTTGGAAAAGCTTTCAAATATTGCCATTTGCCTGTTGAAACCTTTACATCTTCAGTTCATGCAGTTTGTTATCCTAGGTCCTGTGATGAGCAGAAGAAAGTATAAAATTCCTGTAATGGATGCTTAGAGATTAATAAATTAATAAATTGATAAGGGAAGTGTCTTTATAACGCCTGGTTGTCAATGTCTGGTTATGACCTGAAATATATAATATTATACATTTCTGTCTGAGCTACTAGAGCTGTGGGCCATTCTTATTAGTCAAAATAATTCTCTGAGGCTTCCCCCACTAACCCTGCCAAATGCTCTTGCACACCAGTGAGTTCCACGTGTTAACTGAGAATAACATCCTGGTAGAGACAAAAAGTGCATAATATGGTATAAATTAAACAGGGAAAAAATTAAGACAAGATTTACAAAAGTATTAAGAACCGAAAGGTGGCTGGGACTTTCAAAGGAGTTTCATAAAGTTTGGGGCATCTGACCCCCCAAGACACATGAAAATCCAACCAAATTTTCTTATGTTTTAACTGTTCTTTCCTGATTTTGGCTTGTGTTCCTTCCCCTTTGTTGTTATCACTAATTGTGTTGACTATCTGGTCACGATTAAACTTTTTAGTGAAGACTGAAGTAAAACAGACTTTAAACACCTCAACATTCCCCACCAAGTAGAAGATTTTCACTTTCCTTTGTCTTGCTCCTAGGGTATTTTTTTAAAAAGTATTATTACCTTTTATGTGTTTTGCCAGATGGAATTCATTTTGTACCTTAGCCTTTCTGAGTTTGTCCGTATATGCTTGTGCTGTTCTTTTGTACTCCTTGTTACCAATTTGTACATGTACAAATCAACTATCCAACTATACTCTTAGCCCAGCAGAAGAATCTGTCCTATCTCGGGGCCTCTCCTTTTGCCCCTCCACCCCCACGAACATGATACAGTTCTGTGGTGACCTAGAATCCTATTTTCGACGTCTCAGACTCAAGGAATATTTCCAACACACCTCTGACCAACATATTAACCACTCGATCTATTGTCTACAGCCAAGCACGTCTCAGACTCAAGGAATATTTCCAACACACCTCTGACCAACATATTAACCACTCGATCTATTGTCTACAGCCAAGCGCTACGATATAACTGCATTTGCTCAAACCCCTCAGACAGAGACAAACACCTACAAGATAACCCCCTAAAATGGCATGCAGTTCATCATAGAAGTGGCATGTTTGGGGCTCTGACCCGGAGCAGCCATTTGCCTGTCTGGTTTTCTGGTAGGCTTGTCTCAGCTCCTTAAGTTTCATTCGGCACTGCTTCGGGTCCTTATTATGGCCTCTGTCTTTCATGCCCTGGGAGATTTTGACAAATGTTTTGGCATTTCGAAAACTGGAACAGAGTTCTTATAGCACCGATTCCTCTCCCCATACAGCGATCAGATCCTATACCTCCCGTTCAGTCCATGCTGGAGCTCTTTTGCTATTCTGGGACTCCATCATGGTCACCTCTGCTGATGAGCTCTGCACTCACCTGCAGCTTATAGATTCATAGATACTAAGGTCAGAAGGGATCATTCTGATCATCTAGTCTGACCTCCTGCACAGTGCAGGCCACAGAATCTCACCCACCCACTCCTATGAAAAACCTCACCCATGTCTGAGCTATTGAAGTCCTTAAATCATGGTTTAAAGACTTCAAGGAGCAGAGAAGCCTCCCTCAAGTCAACCATGCCCCATGCTACAGAGGAAGGCGAAAAACCTCCAGGGCCTCTCCAATCTGCCCTGGAGGAAAAATTCCTTCCCGACCCCAAATATGGCAATCAGCTAAACCCTGAGCATATGGGCAAGATTCACCAGCCAGATACTACGGAAAATTCTTTCCTGGGTAACTCAGATCCCATCCATCTAATATCCCATCTCAGGGGATTTGGCCTATTTACGCTGAATATTTAAAGATCAATTACTTACCAAAATCCCATTATCCCATCATACCATCTCCTCCATAAACTTATCAAGTAGAATCTTAAAACCAGATAGATCTTTTGCCCCCACTGCTTCCCTTGGAAGGCTATTCCAAAACTTCACTCCTCTGATGGTTAAAAACCTTCGTCTGATTTCAAGTCTAAACTTCCTGGTGGCCAGTTTATACCCATTTGTTCTTGTGTCCACATTGGTGCTGAGCTGAAATAATTCCTCTCCCTCTCCCGTATTTATCCCTCTGATATATTTATAGAGAGCAATCATATCTCCCCTCAACCTTCTTTTAGTTAGGCTAAACAAGCCAAGCTCCTTAAGTCTCCTTTCATAAGACAAAAAGAAAAGGAGTACTTGTGGCACCTTAGAGACTAACAAATTTATTAGAGCATAAGCTTTCGTGAGCTACAGCTCACTTCATCGGATGCATTTGGTGGAAAAAACAGAGGAGAGATTTATATACGCACACACAGAGAACATGAAACAATGGGTTTATCATACACACTGTAAGGAGAGTGATCACTTAAGATAAGCCATCACCAGCAGCAGGGGGGGGAAAGGAGGAAAACCTTTCATGGTGACAAGCAAGGTAGGCTATTTCCAGCAGTTAAAAAGAACATCTGAGGAACAGTGGGGGGTGGGGAGGGGTGGGGGGGAGAAATAACATGGGGAAATAGTTTTACTTTGTGTAATGACTCATCCATTCCCAGTCCCTATTCAAGCCTAAATTAATTGTATCCAGTTTGCAAATTAATTCCAATTCAGCAGTCTCTCGTTGGAGTCTGTTTTTGAAGCTTTTTTGTTGAAGGATAGCCACCCTCAGGTCTGTAATCCAGTGACCGGAGAGATTGAAGTGTTCTCTGACTGGTTTTTGAATGTTATAATTCTTGACGTCTGATTTGTGTCCATTTATTCTTTTACGTAGAGACTGTCCAGTTTGACCAATGTAAATGGCAGAGGGGCATTGCTGACACATGATGGCATATATCACATCGGTAGATGCGCAGGTGAAGGAGCCTCTGATAGTGTGTCTGATGTGATTAGGCCCTATGATGGTGTCCCCTGAATAGATATGTGGACAGAGTTGGCAACGGGCTTTGTTGCAAGGATAGGTTCCTGGGTTAGTGGTTCTGTTGTGTGGTGTGTGGTTGCTGGTGAGTATTTGCTTCAGATTGGGGGGCTGTCTGTAAGCAAGGACTGGTCTGTCTCCCAAGATCTGTGAGAGTGATGGATTGTCCTTCAGGATAGGTTGTAGATCCTTGATGATGCGTTGGAGAGGTTTTAGTTGGGGGCTGAAGGTGATGGCTAGTGGCGTTCTGTTATTTTCTTTGTTGGGCCTGTCCTGTAGTAGGTGACTTCTGGGTACTCTTCTGGCTCTGTCAGTCTGTTTCTTCACTTCAGCAGGTGGGTATTGTAGTTGTAGGAATGCATGATAGAGATCTTGTAGGTGTTTGTCTCTGTCTGAGGGGTTGGAGCAAATGCGGTTATATCGTAGAGCTTGGCTGTAGACAATGGATCATGTGGTATGATCTGGATGAAAGCTAGAGGCATGTAGGTAGGAATGGCGGTCAGTAGGTTCCCGATATAGGGTGGTGTTTATGTGACCATCGCTTATTAGCATCGTAGTGTCCAGGAAGTGGATCTCTTGTGTGGACTGGTCCAGGCTGAGGTTGATGGTGGGATGGAAATTGTTGAAATCGTGGTGGAATTCCTCAAGGGCGTCTTTTCCATGGGTCCAGATGATGAAGATGTCATCAATATAGTGCAAGTAGAGTAGGGGCGTTAGGGGACGAGAGCTAAGGAAGCGTTGTTCTAAGTCAGCCATAAAAATGTTGGCATACTGTGGGGCCATGCGGGTACCCATGGCAGTGCCGCTGACTTGAAGGTATACATTGTCCCCAAATGTGAAATAGTTATGGGTGAGGACAAAGTCACAAAGTTCAGCCACCAGGTTAGCCATGACATTATTGGGGATACTGTTCCTGACGGCTTTTAGCCCATCTTTGTGTGGAATGCCACTTGATGTGCAGCAAACAACACTTTCACAACAGAAAGCACAAACAGCACAGTCCTTCTTTTGAATAAATCCAAATAGGTCTGTCCAAGAAGGCTGAACTGAATGGACATCTAACTTTGCTTTCTTAGGAGCTGACATTTTGTCAAATGTACCCCTCAACTTACAGTGGAAAAAAAATCGCTATAGATGCAACGTCAAACACAATGCGCTATTCCACGTGACGTGATAGTGATGTAAGCAGCAAATCAGGACTTAAAAATATCCCAGTACAGTGGCACTGGAACAATTTTTAAGGTGGGGTGCTGAGCTGTGCCCCCTCTTGCCCCTGTCTGCACCTCTCTGCTCCAGGCTGGGGCCAATGGGTCACAGCTCAGGGCCACTGCAGAGCCCTGGGCCGACGCCAGGAGCAGAGCACTGGGCCAGCAGCTGGGACCCCAAGATGGCAGCAGCGCCCCTGGGACTGGTGTCGGGACCTGGGGCCATCAGCAGGCTGAGCGGCGCAGGCGTACGAGACCCCAGATGACAGGGCATACAGGACCCAAGGAGGCAGCAGAGCCCAGGACCTGGGCAGTGTGAGTGCCACTCAAAATCATCTCACGTGCTGCCTTTGGCACGCATGCCATAGGTTGCTGACCCCTGTTATAGACTGTGATCTATTCACTCCTTAACCTGCTCCTTGTTAAGCTAAACAGATTGAGTTGATTCAGTCTTTCACTAATGGGCATATTTTTTAATCATTTAATTATCCTTGTAGCTCATCTCTGACCTCTCTCAATTTATCAACATCCTTCCCGAACTGTGGGCACCAGAACTGAACACAGAATTCCAGCAGCAGTTGCACCAGCACCAAGTACAGAAGCAAAATAACCTCCCTACTCCTACTCAAGATTACCCTCTTTGTATAGCCAAGTGTCACATTGACCACCCAAATCAACAGAGATATATAAAGACACTTATATAGAGATGGGATCCCTGGAGTGCAGCCTGGGACCGGGGGACTGCTGTGCTCCCTTTACTCTCCCCAGCCTAGGCTGTCTCTCACAATGCCTTGCTAGTGACAAGCACAACCCCTCCAGGTGCTGTGATCACTCAGCTCAACCACGTGTGGAGACCTAACACCAAGCTAGACTGCACAAATGCTCCCAGAGCCACTCATGAATTGCACAGGGAAAGGCACCAGCCAAGATGCAAGATGGGCAGTGCAAATTGGTTCACCACTCCATCAATAGAAAGCGGATGTACACCAGGCTTTGCAAACCTGATTAGTTTTGCCACACAATTCATACAAATTCACTGGTAAAGATAAACAGGAAAACAAATTTATTGGCTACAAAAATAGATTTTAAGTGATTATAAGTGATAGGCAAAAATTCAGAGTTAGTTACCAAAATAAAATAAAATATAAGCAGACAGTCTAAACCCTCAACCCTATTAGCAGGGGTGAAAGTAACTTAAATGACTTACCAGCATGCAAGGTGGCTGGGGTCCTGGTCAAGGTGGGGGAGCAGCTCTGGGGCCCCGGAAGGGGTGGGGCCCCAGGGGAAGGTGCGCTGCTACAGGCTAAAATGCCCCATCCAGCCCTTCAGTGCTGCCCATCCCACTCCATGCAGGGCTCCAGCCGCTGGTGTGGTAGGCAGCGGTAGCCAGGAGCCCCAGGCCCTTTAAATTGTCATCAGAGCCCTGGGGTAGCAGCGGCATTGGCCAGGAGCCCCAGTATTCTGGCGGTGATTTAAAGGGCCCGGGGCTCTGCCTGCTGGTGAGGTAGGCAGCAATGGCCAGGAGCCCCATGCCCTTTAAATTGCCACTGGAGCCCTGGGGCTCCCAGCCACCAATGCAGTGGCCGGAAACCCGAGGCCCGTTAAATCACCACCAGAGCCCAGGGCTGCTGCCCCTTTTGCCCCCCCACCAGCCCCTATCAGCGTCCCAGCCAGTATGGTTGGCACTTTCTTACCAGTATGCCATACTGGTTTACTTTCACCTCTGTCTATTAGACTGGGAAACATTGAGATTAAGCAGTTTTTGTCACCCCCATTGGATATTGAAGTTCATAATACACAGATTTCTCCCTTGAAATCTGGGCCAGTCCTCTCAGGTGGAGTCTCAAGTCATCAGTGTCCTTCTGGCTTGCAGCATAGCTGGGGGCAGGAGAAAGGCCAAGCATGGGGTCTCTGTGTTCTGTTTTATGCCCTCAATCCCATATACTTATAGAACACAAGTCCAGGCATATCTGGTGGGCATTACCGAGTCTCTAGGCAAGGCCTCATGCAGGTGAATCATTGAATTTTAGCTCCCTTGCTGGATAATGGCTATTTATGGGTTGTTTGACACCCCACCCAAGCATTGGTTACTTTCTTTGCTATTGCCTCTGGGGAGCTAATATCTGGCTGATTCCCCAATTTATACCATGTTTTAGTGACAATCGTACAACACAATTCTCATAACTTCATATGCATTAAAGATATATATATATATGGATAGAAAAATGACTTTCAGCAGATCATAACCTTTCCCCTGATCCCTCACATGGCCTGCTTAATATGCAAGATCACAATCATAGGTAAATGATGAATATGGGGGTTACAGGGTGCTCCCCCAAGGTACAGTATGTCACAACAATCACAAAAATGAATACAGATCTTTCTTACATGCTTCACAGAAGGTGAAGGTTAATTTGCTAATGCTCCACTGCTAAAGTGCCTTGATACCCCTGTTTGGAAGGTGACATATAAATGCAAAGTAGTAGCAATTGAGATTGGGTCTTCACCTCTATTCACAGAACAGCTCAAGTTTGATTTGTCATCTGCAAACTTGCTGAGGGTGCAATTAATCCCATCATCCAGATCATTAATAAAGATGTTGAACAAAACCGGCCCCAGGACCGACTCCTGGGACACTGTGCTTGATACTGACTGCCAACTAGACATCGAGCCATTGATCACTACCCGTTGAGCCTGACAATCTAGCCAACTTTCTATCCTTATAGTCCATCCAATCAATACTTTTTTTAATTTGCTGGAAGAATACTGTGGGAGACCATATCAAAAGCTTTGCTAAAGTCAAAATATATCACTTCCAACGCTTTCCCCATATCCATAGAGTGAGTTATCTCATCATAGAAGGCAATCAGGTTGGTCAGGCATGACATGCCTTTCGTGAATCCATGTTGACTGTTCCTGATCACCTTCCTCTCCTCCAAGTGCTTCAAAATGGATTCCCTTAGGACCTGCTCCATGATTTTGCTGGGGACTGAAGTGAGGCTGACTGGTCTGTAGTTCATCTCCTTTTCCACTTCCCTCTATGGGTTATTTGGCAGCATAATACATCCCTTCTTACAGTTCCATTTCAGCAGCTGTCCATCAGCCTTTGGCCAACACCTCTGCACCTGTCCCAATCCTTTGCCCACTAGACAGCATAACCACATCTTTCCACATTTCTTACCTTACAATGCAACTACTAGGTGTGCACATTCCAAATTACAGCTACTGGGAACCCAATCATACAACAGCGTGATTAAAACAACAGTCACTACAACAGCAGATATAACAACAGTTCAGCTCTCAAAGTTTTAGCAGGGGTTTCCCAGCAGTCCAGTGCATTGCTGTTTATGTGGTGTCTGTTTCCAATGGAAATGCATAGATTTAATGTACAGTGGCAAAAGCCCAGTGGCTATCCAGGCTGAGATTCTCAGAGGGGTCTAAGGGAGTTCAGCTCGTTTCAAAGGGATTTGGGTGCTTAACTCCACTAGGCCCCTTGGGAAATCCTTTCCACAGAGTGGAGACCCTTCAGTTCTCACCGATGGCCAGCTCCCATGGCTCCAGCCAAGCCCTGATGTACTCCCAATGACTGAACCAGCACTGCCATTTTTGTCATCCCCGGAGTTCTGCCCATTGGAAGTCACTTCCTCTCAGCATAGGTTGCCTCACTCCCTGAGGAGGGGGCCCTGAGGGGAGCAGAGCTGACTATGACACCTGGAGCTGACTAGATACCAGGCCCTGAGAATTAGCCTTCTCAGGCCTTGTGCTTGTTGCAGTCAGTTTGGGGGACATTCATTGTAGCAGCTCTAGGGTTGCCAACCTTCCAGGATTGGCGTGGAGTTTCCAAGAATTAAAGATTAATCTTTAATTAAAGATTATGTCATCTGATTAAATCTCCAGGAATACATCCAACCAAAACTGGCATCTCTAAGCAGCTCCCTGCCTTTGAACTGCTCTGTGCACCTGACAGCAGCAGAGCAGCTACTGTCCTGTAATGCCACATGCTGAGTCCCATCTCAGTGACCGTTAGACAAGCTGAGCCCCAGGACCAACCTCAGTCCTATGTGTGCGCATCTCCTAGTGCCCTGGCAAACCCCCCGCTGACCTGGGCTCTGAGTCTGCTTCTTTGTCTTTACCCAATCTCCCTGCATCCATGGGCCCAGTGAGACGAGTGCTGTTGCTTTGCCGGAGCTGGTCGCAGCCAGGCTTAGCCCAGATAAGAGCTATGAAGATGTTCCTGGTGAAGTGTCCCAAGGTCACTGCTAGGACCCGGGTGTTTGGGTCCGGCCTGTGGGAGTGCAATGGAGGTGGCTGGTTTGCAGGTGGATGTGGTTTGGATGGCAATCGACACTGTTTCAGATGTGGCAGTTTTCCCAGGCTGATGTCCCCACATGCTGCACCAGGAGTTTGTATTTTCATCACCCAAACATTTATTTTGATCAAAAATGGCATTTTATGGGAAAATAATTGATGAAAAAATTTTCTGCACTCTGCCTGGGGCCCAGTTAAAAACTCCATGGTGGGAACATGTTTACGGACACCTCCCTGACAGACAATCCTGACCTGTGCTCTGGTTGGATTCTCCATTGTGTCCTTGAGGACCTTAGAAACTATTAGAAGTAACAAGTCTTCTGGTACTGTCCCCCACTGGGCTTTGTTTGTACTAGGCTGTTGGAATTGGATTACCAGATTTTATTGTATAACACAGAGAAATAATGATCAACAGGGGATGTACACAGGGATTTGGTTTGATATTTAGTGGAGTTTGTGCCATACACAACATATCAGCCCTACAGCAGTATCTACACCCTCCTCACCCAGGGTAAATGTTTTGCCAACACCATCAGGAAAAATATCATCATCCTGTACGTATCACTGCTGAATATGAGAGGTTGCTAGAACTGTCCACAACCTCATGTTCCTCTCTGTTGTTTTATATGGACACAGCGTGGGATCATACATACTCTGCCTCAGTAAATCCATGCAGATCATCTTCATTTGTTTTTCACATTAGCACTATGTGTCAGGGTTCCCTGGGGTACAACCAGAAATTAGGGTACCTCTGTGCCCCCTTAACTATCCATTCTGGGCTGCTTTGCTAGTGACAAACAGCAAACCCCTTCCAGAGCTGTTATCACTCAGCACAACAGCAGGAGGAACCCCACATCTGGCTAGATTTCATGAAGGCACCCAAAGCCTCTCATAAATCACACAGAAAAAGGCACAAGCCCATTCCCACCAGCTCCCCAACCTTGCACCCCCGTTCAGCTGTACCGCATCCTGGCCTGGTCCGAAGCCTGACCAGTGTGAATTTATAACCATGTCTGCTCGCCCTCAGTGTGGAGAGGACACACAATCCTTTTTAACAGAGCTGAGAATTCCCATGAACTTCAAGCAAAATACACTGTTTTAGGTAAAATATAAAACAGGTTTATTAATGATAGAAAGATAGATTTTAAGTGATTATAATGGTAGGCATAAAAGGTCAGAGATAGTTACACAGAAAATAAAAAAGATCACAATCTATATCTTAAACCTTATTCCACTAGGCAGTATTTAGATCAAGCAATGTTCTCACCCCACTGTATGTTACAGTCCTTAATGGACAGACTTCCCCCTGAAGCCTGGATCAATCTCCTCAAATGAGTTTTGTCTTCTCGGCACCCTGGTTGTTTCCAGCATAGGTGGGGGGAGGAGAAAGGCCAAAACATGATGTTATTGTTTCTTGTATTAAACCCTTGGCTCATGTGTCTGGCAGACTCTAGCCTAGGCCTGTCCTGGTGGGCTTTGAGGAGTCACAGTGAACAAGCAGTCCCCAAGTCAAAGTGATGGAGCAATTCTCATTCTTTGGGGCTTGCATAGTTTAGTCACACAGTTGATTAATGGATAGTCAACACCCATCTGGGTAGGGATCCTTTGTATGTCACTAGCAGATTTACAGCACATTTCAGTAACAACCATACTCAGTCACTATACAAACTAATGATACACATATTTGGACAGAACAATGGATTTCAGTAGATCGTGACCTTTCATATGATATCTTACATGTCATGCTTTGTATGAAATATCACAATCACAAGTGAATGATGAATATGGAGGCTGCAGGGTACCTTTTTGAGGTACAAAGTGGCACACACTGACGTGTTCAATAGGAGTTTTCAATGTAATTTCAATGGGAGATGTTTGCCTAAATCATGCAGGCACCTTTAAAAACCTCAGCCTCAGTTATTATCTAGGATTCTCTGCAGTTCTTTGTGAAAGCCATATTTACTGATGGCTCTGCTCAAGGCTTCCCTGACCTCTGTTTCTCAGGCTGTAGATGAGGGGGTTAACCAGGGGAGTCAGGACTGTGTAGCAAAGAGAGAGCACTTTGCTCAGGTCTCTCGGTGTATCACGGTTTAGGAGCATGTACACAATCATTATTGTTCCATAGAAAAATGTCACCACAATGAGGTGGAAGGAGCAGGTGGAAAATGCCTTTTGCCTTCCAGTGCTGGAAGGGATTCTCAGGATCGCAGCGATGAAACAAACATAGGATGTCAGGGTTAGTAGAAAGGGAGGCAGAATGAATATAAAGGAGAACATGAAATCCAGCAATACAATCAGGTGTGTGTTCCCACAGGCAAGTTTTATCAATGGGATGGGATCACAATAGAAATGGCCAATTTCATTCAGGCCACAGAATATGAACTGTGACATGAATAATACCAAAATGGTAGTAGCCAAACAGCCATTTAATCAGGACCCAGCAAGCAAATGGAGGCAAAACCTGGTATTCATAAGTGTTGCATAATACAGGGGTTTATATATCGCTAAATACCGATCATAAGTCATGGCTACTAGAAGATAGCATTCTGTAGATGCTAGAAGACCAAAGAAGTACAGTTGTGTGATGCAGCCACTGACAGAAATGGCTCTGTCCCCAGTCAGGAGACTGGCCAGCATATTGGACAGGATGTTGGAGGTGTAGCAGATCTCCAACCAAGAAAAGTTCCCCAGGAAGAAGTACATGGGAGTATGCAGGGCTGATCAGCTACAACTAGCACAATGATGAGGGTGTTCCCAGCCACAGTTGCGATGCAGATCACTAGGAACATCAGGAAGAGAAGAATCTGCGGGTCATGGAGATCCCTGAATCCCAGGAGGATGAATTTTGTGATGGCCGTTTGGTTTCCCAAGTCCGTGTCTGCCATGGGTTGAAACTGGGAGCTAGGGCTGTCAAGCAATTAAAAAAATAATTGCAATTAATCACACTGTTAAACAATAATAGAATACCCTTTATTTAAACATTTTTGGATATTTTCTTCATTTTTAAATATATTGATTTCAATTACAACACAGAATACAAAGTATACAGTGCTCACTTTATATTTATTTTTATTACAAGTATTTGCACTGTAAAAAAACAAAAGAAATAGTATTTTTCAATTAACCTAATACAAGCTGTCAGGGTTCCCTCCTCACTCTGAACTCTGGGGTACAGATGTGAGGACCCGAATGAAAGACCTCCTATGCTTATATTCTATCAGCTTAGGTTAAAACTTCCCCAAGGTACAATTCCTTTCCTTGTCCTTGAATGGTATTGCTGCCACCACCAAGTAATTTACACAAAAATTCAGGAAAAGGGTGACTTGGAGTCCCTATTTCCCCAAAATATTCCCCCAAGTCCCTTCACTCCCTTTTCTGGGGAGGCTTGAGAATAGTATACTATAATATGAAGTGAGTCAGTTCTTCCTCTGTTCATGTACTAACAGTGATGAGGATGACATGTTGAGGGACTGGCAATGCCTTTTCTGTCTCAGATGAGAATCTGTCATGTTAACCATGTAGTAGTAATAAAATACAGCTCTTCTGAGGATGGATTTTAGGAAGGGGCAAAACAAGCGTGATGTGCAACCTAAACTGAGGAGGGACTCTCTGCGTGCTGTAACAATTGTGGGCTGATAAAAGAGGGACACAAAAGGCACTAGGGAAGACAAGTGCTGCCCTTGAACTCAGAAACAAGCTGCTGTGTGCTACCTTGTGAACTGGACTGGTAACTCTAACACCATGCACCACCCCAAGGGGACTCACATTGAGGAAGATCCCTAGCTGGTGTAAACTGGCCATAGCTCCTTTGGCATCAGAGGGGCAGATCCCCACCCGAGGATGTTTCACAAGACATATCTCAATTTCCTCCTTGTTGATTTCCCCATGGTGCTATTCACACCGACAGGCACTGCTGTGGGAAGGTGAGGCTAAAATTGCAAATATTCACAGAGCACATGCATGCCCTTGCTTGGAAGGGGGGATAGAAATGCCCGTCAGGAAGACGGAGATCACCTGCAACCACAGGACAGCCCAAGCTTGATGAGCTCTTATTTCTCAGCATTCGGCAGCCAGGACTCAGGTTTCTCAAGCTGAGGTCCTTGTCTCTCCTCATTCTGCAGAATCTGGATCCTTTCCATAGAGAAATGTGTGTTAGAACATGCTCTTCTCTTGTCATAAATATAAAGGGAAGGGGTTAAGAAAATCTGATACAGTACTATAAAATCCTCTTACCAGTAAAGGGTTAAGAAGCTCAAGTAACCTGGCTTGCACCTGACCCAAATGACCAATCAGGGGACAAGATACTTTCAAATCTGGGGAGGGGGAAAAAAGGCTTTGTCTGTCAGTGTGATGCTTCTGCTGGGACAGATCAAGAAAGCAAGCAATTCAACTCCTATAGAGTTAGTAAGTAATCTAGCGAGAAAATGCATTAGATTTTCTTTTGTTTTGGTTTGTGAAATTCACTGTGCTGGAGGGAATGTGTATTCCTTGTTTTTGTGTCTTTTTGTAACTTAAGGTTTTGCCTAAAGGGATTCTCTATGTATTAAATCTGACTGTCTGTGAGATTATCTTCTATTCTAATCTTACAGAGTTGTTCTTTTATCTTTTCTTTGTGCTTCTAATAAAGTTCTGTTTTTTAATAATCTGATTGGTGTTTTTAGTGTCCCTAAAAATCCAACGTTGGTCTGTGCTCATCTTGTTTATTCTCAAGCCACTCCCGGAAAGGGGATGTAGGGCTTGGGGGGATATTGGCCCTCAGCCCCAAGTGGCCCTCCCTAAATGTTTGTTTGAATCACTTGGTGGTGGCAGTGTTTACCTAATCCAAAGTACAAGGGAGAATTTGTGCCTTGGGGAGTTTTTAACCTAAACTGGTAAAAATAAGCTTAGGGGGTCTTTCATGCAGGTCCCCACATCTGTACCCTAGAGTTCAGAGTGGGGAGGGAACCCTTGACACCTCTCCACATACAAATGAGAGGAAACCTCTGCACTTTGTATCCTTCTCCTTGGCAGTCTGGGTCTCCCTTAAGTCCATCTCCAAAGGGGCTGAGCCGGGCTAGTGAGCATTGTGTTTTCTGTGCAGACAGTACAAACAACTGTCCTGATGCAACCAACCTCCCACAGCCAGAAAAATCCCTTTCCTGCTCCCTGCTGTATGAGATCTGCTCTGCATGGGTGAAATGTAAGTCAGCGCCCATGCAGACTAATAAGGGGCGTGTAGTTCTGGTACAAGATTATCTCACTGTATAATTTCTGTGGGACTGAAGATCCATGTGAGCCTGAAACTTTTCAGGAATTTGGGAAGAAACCACTTGCACTTTTATAATCTCAGGTCTCTGGCCTCAATTCTTGCATGCTCTGAACTTTTCCAAGGAGCCTACAGGAATTAGGTGCCAAATTCTCACAGCAATTTAGTGGGAGTTGGGCACTTATTGTTTATTAAGTAAAATGCCCCCTAAATATGTAAAGCATCTTGTTGCACGTGCATTTTGGCTGAGCAACAACCTGCATTTACTTTTTTCAGAAATGACTGACCAGGAGGCCTTCAGCTAAGGGAGGGGTGAGCAAACTATGGCCTGTGTTCCAGATCCGGCCCGTCAGGGTTTTGGATCTGGCCCATCACAGTTTTGGATCCAGCCTGTGGGATTGCCAGCCCCGTGGTGCAGCTGGGCTAAGGCAGGCTCCCTGCCTGCCCTAGCCCTGCACAGCTCCCAGGAGGGGCCAGAACCATGTCCCTGCGGCCCCTGGGGGAAGGGGGGGCAGAGCGCACTGCCCTCACCTGCAGGCACTGCCCCCCGCAGCTCCCATTGGCCAGGAACGGGGAACTGCAGCCACTTCCAGGAGTGGTGCAGGGCCAGGGCAGGCAGGGATCTGTACTTAGCCCCACTGTGTGCCACTGCCACCCTGGAGCTGCTCAAGGTAAGCGGCACTAGGCCAGAGCCCACACCTCACTCCCTTTCTGCACCCCGCACCCCAACCCCCTGCTGCACCCCTCCTGCACCCCAACCGCCTTCCCTGAGCCCTCTGCTGCATCTTATACCCCAACCCCCTGCCCCGAACCCCCCCTGCACCCTGCATCCCTCCTGCACCCCAACCCCCTGTCTTGAGCCCCCTTCCACACTCTGAACTCCCTTCTGCACCCCAACCCCCTGCCTTGAGCCCCCTGCCACACCCTGTAGCCCTCCTGCATCCCAACCCCATGCCCTGAGACCCCTCCTGCACCCCTCTCCCGTGCCCTGAGCCTCCTCCCAAACTCCGCACCCCTTCCTGCACCCTAACCCTCTGCCCTGAGCCCCCAACCCCTTGCCCTGAGCCATTCCTGCACACCACACCCCTACCACACCCCACACTCCCTCCCGTACCGAACCCCCTGCCCCAGCCCTACATTCATGGCTCTGCATGCAATTTCCCCACCCAGATATTGCCCTCGGGCCAAAAAGTTTGCCCACCCCTGAGCTGAGTCTGAGTTCCATATTCATGTTGAGTATTTCCTTTTCCTATGGCAGTCCCATTGAAATCCGTGTATCTCCTTAAAGTAAGATTCTAAACAATATGAGTAAAGGTGGTAAAATCTGGTCCAAAAATGAACAATCAGTGTAATTCATATCTACTGAATTTTTCTCCTCTTACTCCTGCAGAAACAGCACAGCCGTTGAAAGTCAACTACAGTTGTGTCAACTCATGCCAATTATGAATTTCTCTTTCAGTTGCACGTTTATGACAGGGTTTTTTCATGCAATTCAATTATGTGATTGTAGTAGAAAGAGAGAGCCTGAAGCATGGGCCTGGTGCAAGGCCTGAGACCTGAACCAAAGTCAGCAAACCTTATGTTCTGAGCAACAGTCAGGCCCTGTCAAAAGCAGATGCTTGCTGACAAGTCAGTGTCCAGTACACGAACTTGGAACCAGTGTAGCTAGCATTGCTAAAACACACCGAATATGTAAACACATTCCAGCAGGCCAGCACAAGAATACCCCAACCTAGTACACGATAAATGGTTTGATAGATCATGATAGACATGATGAATAGGGATATTTTGTCTGAAACATCAGGAGTAAAGGTATAAAGGTGGTTCATAGGGATATTTTGTCTGAAACATCATGAGGAAAGTACAAGGGAAGGTAACAAACACGTCATGAAACACATAAGGTGACATATAAGTTGTTTATCCCAGATGGTTTTTCATTCTATAAATGTTGGGATACCTCGCTTTAACCCTTCATCTGGCTAAGGGGCATTGGAAAGTCCTGACACTGACTGAGCTGTTCATTGTCATGGGCATACATGTGTTAGTGTACTTGTAACCATTGAGCTGGGGCATTAGCATCGTGCATCATTGGTGATAAACCTGGCTGAGTGCCCTTGTCACTAAACGGGTCTGTGGTTATTGTGCCATTCGATCGGAGCCTGCAGTACGGGCTATCTGGCCAGTGCCAGACCAGCATGCAGAAAGGACACATACATGCAGCCAACATCTGACGACACAGGCAATGCTTTATGGTTTTCAGAGTTTCATCATGTTTAAGGCCAGAAGGGACATTAGCTCATCTGTCTGACCTCCTGTATCTCTCAGGCATCTCGAACTTCACCCAGATGTATCTATGCTGAGCCCAATGACTTTGGTTAAACTAAGAATTTCAGTCCTCAGGAGACTGAACTGTGGTGTGCCACAGGCAGAAAACAGGAGAGACGGAGGTGACACAAGTGCAGAGCCCCCTGTAGAGGTGGGGAATTGATCAGCTGAGACGTGCCCAGATGATCCCAACAGGTGGGCCCTCACCCTGTGCTGCAGCAGAAGGTGAAAAAAACAAAGGTCTCTGCCAGTCTGGCCTTGGGTAAATTCCTTCCTGAACCTAACAGTTCAGAACAGTCTCACCCTGAGAAGGCGAGCAAGGCCCACCGGTCAGGCATCTGGAAAGGACTGTCTGGTCTACCTCAGAGCACTAATCCACCTTGTCCAATGTCCCATGTTGAGCTGTGGCCAATCCATGGTGCTATACAAAAGACCCAGGCCTCACTGAACGCTTACAAATGCATAGCTGGAAGACAGGCCAATTCACTTGTGTGTTAGTATAGTTTAAAGTTGATAGTTCAATGTGTAAGAATGTATTTGGTGTTTAAACTTCATGAAAACTAATGGGATGCTGCATGCATTATTTTCACTTAACTGTCTCCTATGATAATGTAATATCAAACACTTAGACAAATTGGAGGATTGGGCCAAAAGAAATCTAATGAGGTTCAATAAGGATAAATGCAGGGTCCTGCACTTAGGATGGAAGAATCCAATGCACCGCTACAGACTAGGGACCGAATGGCTCGGCAGCAGTTCTGCGGAAAAGGACTTAGGGGTGACAGTGGACGAGAAGCTGGATATGAGTCAGCAGTGTGCCCTTGTTGCCAAGAAGGCCAATGGCATTTTGGGATGTATAAGTAGGGGCATAGCGAGCAGATCGAGGGACGTGATCGTTCCCCTCTATTCGACACTGGTGAGGCCTCATCTGGAGTACTGTGTCCAGTTTTGGGCCCCACACTACAGGAAGGATGTGGATAAATTGGAAAGAGTACAACGAAGGGCAACGAAAATGATTAGGGGTCTAGAGCACATGACTTATGAGGAGAGGCTGAGGGAGCTGGGATTGTTTAGTCTGCAGAAGAGAAGAATGAGGGGGGATTTGATAGCTGCTTTCAACTACCTGAAAGGGGGTTTCAAAGAGGATGGCTCTAGACTGTTCTCAATGGTAGCAGATGACAGAACGAGGAGTAATGGTCTCAAGTTGCAATGGGGGAGGTTTAGATTGGATATTAGGAAAAACTTTTTCACTAAGAGGGTGGTGAAACACTGGAATGCGTTACCTAGGGAGGTGGTAGAATCTCCTTCCTTAGAGGTTTTTAAGGTCAGGCTTGACAAAGCCCTAGCTGGGATGATTTAACTGGGACTTGGTCCTGCTTTGAGCAGGGGGTTGGACTAGATGACCTTCTGGGGTCCCTTCCAACCCTGATATTCTATGATTCTATGATTCTATGACTTACATTGTGCATATCCCTGTAACTAAATAACCCATCAAAGGAGAAAGAAATGGTAGAATGCAAATGAAGCGCTTTAATAGGAAAGTGCTAATTCTTGTGAATGTGAAGGCCAGTGGTCATTGTGTGTGCTGATCAGAGGTCAAAGGCTCTAAATTAGCTCCTCTCTCTCCACCAGTTAAAGAAAGAGTCCATGTAGGTGGTGACCTATCAGCTTGTTTTCTGTGAGAAGAAGCTATAATATGTACACAAGGAAATACTGTTCATCTCTGTACTGTTTGAATTCTAACAGGGCGGAATAACAGAACGAGAAAATGGAGATCCCTGGAGTTATTCTAGGTAGCTCTGAGACACGTTTGGGAAACTTGCAGACTACTACATCTCTGCTACCATTTGGAATTAGAAAAGGAGTACTTGTGGCACCTTAGAGACTAACAAATTTATTTGAGCATAAGTTTTCGTGAGCTACAGCTCATTTCATCCGATGCATGCAGTGGAAAATACAGTGGGGAGATTTTATATACACAGAGAACATGAAACAATGGGTGTTACCATACACATTGTAATAAGAGTGATCAGGTAAGGGGAGCTATTACCAGCAGGAAAGGGGAAAAAAAAAAACCTTTTGTAGTGATAATCAAGGTGGGCCATTTCCAGAAGTTGACAAGAATGTGTGAGGAACAGTGGGCGGGGGGGGGGGGGGAATAAACACGGGAAAATAGTTTTACTTTGTGTAATGACACATCCACTCCCAGTCTCTATTCAAGCCTAATCTAATGGTGTCCAGTTTGCAAATTAATTCCAATTCAGCAGTCTCTCGTTGGAGTCTGTTTCTGAAGTTTTTTTGTTGAAGAATTGCCACTTTTAGGTCAGTAATCGAGTGACCAGAGAGATTGAAGTGTTCTCCAACTGGTTTTTGAATGTTATAATTCTTGACGTCTGATTTGTGTCCATTTATTTTTTTATGTAGAGACTGTCCAGTTTGGCCAATGTACATGGTAGAGGGGCATTGCTGGCACATGATGGCATATATCACATTGGTAGATGTGCAGGTGAACAAGCCTCTGACAGGGCCTAATCACATCAGCCACACTATGATGGTGTCCCCTGAATAGATATGTGGACCCAGTTGGCAACAGGCTTTGTTGCAAGGATAGGTTCTGGGTTAGTGTTTTTGTTGTGTGGTGAGTGGTTGCTGGTGAGTATTTCCTTCAGGTTGAGGGGCTGTCTGTAAGCAAGGACTGGCCTGTCTCCCAAGATCTGTGAGAGTGATGAGTTGTCCTTCAGGATAGGTTGTAGATCCTTGATGATGCGTTGGAGAGGTTTTATTTGGGGGCTGAAGGTGATGGCTAGTGACGTTCTGTTATTTTCTTTGTTGGGCCTGTCCTGTAGTAGGTAACTTCTGGGTACTCTTCTGGCTCTGTCAATCTGTTTCTTCACTTCAGCAGGTGGGTATTGTAGTTGTAAGAATGCTTGATAGAGATCTTGTAGGTGTTTGTCTCTGTCTGAGAGGTTGGAGCAAATGCGGTTGTATCGTAGAGCTTGTCTGTAGACAATGGATCGTGTGGTGTGGTCTGGATGAAAGCTGGAGGCATGTAGGTAAGTATAGTGGTCAATAGATTTCCGATATAGGGTGGTGTTTATGTGACCATCGCTTATTAGCACCGTAGTGTCCAGGAAGTGGATCTCTTGTATGGACTGCTCCAGGCTGAGATTGATGGTGGGATGGAAATTGTTGAAATCATGGTGGAATTCCTCAAGGGCTTTTTTTCCATGGGTCCAGATGTTGAAGATATCATCAATGTAGCGCAAGTAGAGTAGGGGCATTAGGGGACGAGAGCAGAGGAAGCGTTGTTCTAAGTCAGCCATAAAAATGTTGGCATATTATGGGGCCATGAGGGTACCCATATGTCATTACACAAAGTAAAACTATTTCCCCATGTTTATTCCCCCCCCTCCCTACTGTTCCTCACACATTCTTATCAACTGCTGGAAATGGCCCACTTTGATTATCACTACAAAGGGTTTTTTTTTCTCTCCTGCAGGTAATAGCTCACCTTACCTGATCACTCTTGTTACAGTGTGTATGGTAACACCCATTGTTTCATGTTCTCTGAGTATATAAAATCTCCCCACTGTATTTTCCACTGCATGCATCTGGTGAAATGAGCTGTAGCTCACGAAAGCTTATGCTCAAATAAATTTGTTAGTCTCTAAGGTGCCAGAGGTACTCCTTTACTTTTTGCGGATACAGACCAACACGGCTGCTTCTCTGAAACCTGTCATTTGGAATTATGGTCTGTGACTCACCTGTGCATAAATTTGTACCTGCTTTAACCTCTCAGTAACTCTCATTTCTTTTTCTTAGCTAATAAACCTTCAGTTAGTTTACTATAGAATTGGCTGCTGGCACTGTCTTTGGTATGAGATCTAGGATGCAAACTAACCAGGCTGAGTGACTGGTCTCTTAGGAGAACCTGGAATATTTGTGATTTTTGGTGTAACTAACCACTGATCAGATAGTCCAGCTTGCCAGGGTGACAAAATATACTGGAGTGTCTAAGGAGACTGTCTGTGATTCCAGTTATAAGATTATTGTAGTACTTTGGGAGGTCACATTTGGTACTGGGTTGGTGTGATCTAATTGTGGAACATACCACCAGTTTGGAGTGTCTGCCCTGCTTTTGACAGTCTGCCACAGATGTGAGCCACTCCAGACAACATGAAAACTACAAGTTGCCTATCAGGGCTGCCTGATTCCTTGGGCAGGTACCTCTCTGGGCTACCCAACTCCCACAGGTGAGCAGTGGGCAGTTAGGGAAGCTAACAGCCACCAGGTAGCCACCGGAAGCCTTCTCCACTTGTGTCTCTCACAAAGTCTATGGGAGCTCTATCTTCATCTATGTCCCACCCAGGAAAAGCCACTCCTTGGGCCTCAAGAGAGTGACCAGTGCTCTGAACAGTGGGGAGGCCATTGCTGAGCCTGTTCATCTACAGCCTGAGGAACAAGAAGGTCAAAGAAGCCTCAAGAGATGCCCTCGTGAGAAAGCCACTTTCCGTCAAAAAACCCTGTGTTGTTAAGGGCTGAGGAATATTGTTGCTGCTGCAAGCGTTGTTACTGTCCTTGGAGCGTCGATGTCATCTGCACTAGCAGACGGAGTGGCATGTTCATTCAGCAGATGGCAGTGTTACCCATAAAGAAAGACCACAGGCTCATTTTTTTTCCACCAAATGCATCTGATGAAGTGAGCTGTAGCTCACGAAAGCTTATGCTCTAATAAATTTGTTAGTCTCTAAGGTGCCACAAGTACTCCTTTTCTTTTTGCGAATACAGACTAACACGGCTGCTACTCTGAAACCAGGCTCATTTTAGGTAGCCAAGGCACTCGGCTAGGTTCATTGTCAATGAAGTGTGGTACTAGTGCCCTGGCTCCGGTGAACTAACACATGTATGGCCACCACAATTGTACCAGCTCAGTCAGTGCACTAGGATTCTACCTCTCTCGCCTGGACAAAGATGCCCCTCCTATGACTTCTCCTTTTATACGTTGATAGAGACAAGCTACATATTACATTCCTGGTATGGTTAGTTACCACCCATCTCCTTGTACCTGCCTAGTTCAAACAAAACATAATTATCCATTATCCTGTCATCCCATCCTTATCTTACGAGGGATCAGCATGTTCCTGTACTTGAGAATACTGGGTGTTCTTGCACCATCCTCTCTGGTCAGGAATGTGCTTACTTGGTTAGTCAGTACCTGGTGTGTTGTTATTTTGCCAAGTCCAGGCCTACTCTAATTCAAGTGTTTGGTTCACACTGTTAGTTATGCCTAGGGCTCCAGCAAGGCCAACACTCCAGGGCACTTGAATGGGTTTTGAAGAGGGGAATTGAGTAGAAGGCAAGGGGTAACATTTTCAAAGGCACCTCGGTGAGTTAGGAGCCGAAGTCCCATTTTTAAAAGTGTCTTATTCCTTCAGGAACCTAAGTCCCATTAAAATTCAATGAGGCTTCAACTCGTAAGTGTCTAAGTCATTGTTGAAAATGAGATTTAGGTTCTTAAATCTCTTCAGTTATTTAAAAAAAACACCCTCGTAGTGTAAAAGCAGCACACGCAGCCAGTCTGTGTGTTCACACACATTTACTAGTATAGAAATGTCACCCCAACTGTCATTGCGAAAATGGCAAAACTGTGTAATGTAGATCTATCCTCTGTGTTTGTGAGATTACATTATTAGTACCTGTTTCTGACTTGTTATGACTATGTGCTTGCTAGCAAGCAAATGTGTGTGTTTTTGTCAGTGTATAATATTTTGACTATTCCTGAAGGTAAACCAGCATGCATAAGTTTTTATGTCCTTGTGAGTGGGTTTGTGAATGTACATGATATGAATGTGGGTGTCTCAGTGTTTGTTAATGTCCATGTATTAGTGAATTTAGAATGTTATTCATTTATTAGTGAAACATATTATGGGACTTTGTGTGTGTTTTGAGTGTTTGTTACTGTCTGTGTGTCTCTAGGTGCACACAGTTGTGTATTCAGGAGCGAATATTATTGTGTTTGTGAGTGTCCATTAACAATGACTAAACATTGAGGCCCAGATCCACAACGGGACTTCAGCACCCAAACCCCAGATTAGAGGAGCCTAAGGAAAGTTGGGCTAGTCATACCATTAATCGGAAAGAGAAAATCTTAGCAACAGTTAATTCCTCCAAAGTTCTGTCCCCAGGGTAAATGAGTTGCTCCATCACCTCTGGAAGTTACACTCTTGTAATTAATCCCAATGGACAAAGAGCTATGAAAGTGCAGACTGATTAGGAAGTTTGACTCTTTTTTGGTTCGGATTCACCAGCAAAAATTGGATTGGAAACTGTGTAATGGGCCAGATCCGCAGCTGGTGTAAATTGATGTAGTGCCATGGAAGTCAATGGGCAAATCCCCAACTGGCATAAATCAGCATAGGGCCAGACTCCTTCTTGTCATGAATAGTCCTAGCTACTATTAACTCAATTGTACCGATTTATACCAGCTCATGACCTGGGCCATAACTTTTAGTGTTTGCCTCAGAGTAACTTAATGATCAACATCAAACAGTCAGGGCAGCTTGAATCCCTCTAGTGGCCAAAGCCCAAGAACTGCTGATGTAAAGCTGGAGAAGAAAAAAGCCTGCCCAACTCAGAGATAATCATGTGGAGTTAATGAAGGAGCAAGCTATTCTAGGCCAGCTGGGGCTGTGGTGCCACTAGGCTCTTAGCTATTGTCGGTCACATGTCTGTGCTACAAATATATTTTGACTGCAAACACCTTTTTTTTTTTAGATTGCAAACACCTTGGGACACCTCTGGACCTCAGCTGTGCCTTGTTTTTAGCCAAGGGTCCTTCTAAGGATGCTGCCATCATGTAAGATCCAGGGTGGAGAGTGTCTCCCTTCTGTGGAGGTAGGCTCAACTAGGGCAGGTTGTCAGGGTGGTATACTCCTGAAGTGAGACCAGAGCTTGGCTCACAGCCCTGGAGACCAGCTTCAGTGATTTAGCCCCAGAGCAGGGACATCCTGGGCTGTGACTGTGTCTCAACCCTACAGAAGCCAGGATTAGCTCCGGATCTGGGATGGGCTTTCAGTCCCACATTCCATTTAGTCCATCAACTCTCAGCCAAGCCAGGCCAAGGAGGGGAGCAAGGAGCACCCATCTGTGGAGTGGATCCCTGTCTGCTAGGAATTGCAGAGAGATTTAGCAACTCAGGAAATCCAATGAAAAGACATGGAAATAGCTGCTGGATAATATAGTGAGGGATGTACGGTAACTAGCTAAATAATCCGTGTCTTGAGACTGGAATGCATCACAAGCTGGGACAAGTTACACAAAGTCCAGAATAGTAAGTTTGCTATTTCAATTAAATATATTTGGGTATTAATAAATTGGGCATGTTTAGTCTCAAGAAAAGAAGACTGAGGGGGACCTGATCAAAATCTTCAAATATGTTAAGGGCTGTGTCATAAATATAAAGGGAAGGGTAATCACCTTTCTGTATACAGTGTTATAAAATCCCTCCTGGCCAGAGGCAAAATCCTTTCACCTGTAAAGGATTAAGAAACTAAGGTAGCTGGGGATTTAGTTGGGGATTGGTCCTGCTTTGAGAAGGGGGTTGGACTAGATGACCTCTTGAGGTCCCTTCCAACCCTGATATTCTATTATTCTATGATTCTAACCTCGCTGGCACCTAACCCAAAATGACCAATGAGGGGACAAGATACTTTCAAATCTGGAGGTGGGGAAAAGGCTTTTCTCTGTCTGTGTGATACCTTTGCCAGGAACAGATCAAGGATGCAAGCCCTCCAACTCCTGTAAAGTTAGTAAGTAATCTAGCTAGAAAATGTGTTAGGTTTTCTTTGTTTTGGCTTGTGAAATTCGCTGTGCTGGAGGAAATGTGTACTCCTGTTTTTGTGTCTTTTTGTAACTTAAGGTTTTGCCTAGAGGGATTCTCTGTTTTGAATCTGACTGCCTGTAAGATTATCTTCCATTCTGATCTTAGAGTTGTTCTCCTATCTTTTTTTGTTCTTCTAATAAAGTTCTGATTTTTAAGAATCTGATTGGGATTTTTCTTTTCTTAAAAATCCAAGGCTGGTTTGTACTCATCTTGTTTATTCTCAAGCCTTCCCAGGAAAAAGCATGTAAGGGCTTGGGAGGATATTTTGGGGAATTAGGAACTCGAAGTGGTTCTTTCCCTGTTTTTTGTCTAAATCACTTGGTAGTGACAGCGTTTTACCTAATCCAAGGTCAAAGTCTTTGTGCCTTGGGGAAGTTTTAACCTAAGCTGGTAGAAATAAGCTTCGGGGGTGTCATAAATATAAAGGGAAGGCTAACCACCTTTAAATCCCTCCTTGCCAGAGGAAAGAACCCTTTCACCTGTAAAGAGTTAAGAAGCTAAAGATAACCTCGCTGGCACCTGACCAAAATGACCAATGAGGAGACTAGATACTTTCAAAGCGGGGTCGGGGGGATAAAGGGTTCTCTCTGTCTGTGTGTGTGTGGTTTTTGCAGGGACCAGAGCAGGAATGCAGGTCAGAACTCCTGTAAAGGGTTAATAAGCAATCTAGTTAGATATGCATTAGATTCTGTTTTGTTTAAATGGCTGATAAAATAAGTTGTGCTGAATGGAATGTATATTCCTGTTTTTGTGTCTTTTTGTAACTTAAGGTTTTGCCTAGAGCGATTCTCTATGTTTTGAATCTGATTACCCTGTAAGGTATTTACCATCCTGATTTTACAGAGGTGATTCTTTTACTTTTTCTTCAATTAAAATTCTTCTTTTAAGAACCTGATTGCTTTTCCCTTGTTCTTAAGATGCACGGGTTTGAGTCTGTGTTCACATATGCAAATTGGTGAGGATTTTTATCAAGCCTTCCCCAGAAAAGGGGGTGTAGGGCTTGGGGGGATTTTGGGGGGGAAAGATGTTTCCAAGCAGGCTCTTTCCCTGTTATATTTGTTAGACACTTGGAGGTGGCAGCAATAAAGTCCAGGGACAAAAGGTAAAATAGTTTGTACCTTGGGGAAGTTTTAACCTAAGCTGGTAAGAATAAGCTTAGGGGGTCTTTCATGAGGGTCCCCACATCTGTACCCTAGAGTTCAGAGTGGGGAGGGAACCTTGACAGGCTGTTATAAAGAGGATAGTGATCAATTGTTCTCCAAATCCACTAAAGGTAGAACAGAAAGCAATGGGCTTCATCTTCAGGAAGAGAGATTTAGGCTAGATAGTATGAAAAACTTTCTATCTCTAAGAGTCATTCGCCTGTGGAACAGGCTGCCAAGGGAAGTTGAGGAATCCCCGTCATTGGAGGTTTTTAAGAACAGGTTGGACAAACCCCTGTCAGGGATGGTCTAGGTTTACTTGGTCCTGTCTTGAAGCTGGGGGCTGGACAAGGTGATCTCTCTATGATTTTATACAGGGGGATTTAAGAACATAAATGTGAATTACAATTTGAAGATTTTAATTAATTATATTAAATAACTCAGTATCAGTGGCTGCTCAGATTTTTATTAGTTCTTCAGAAAATTTTGAATTTTCACCAAAAAACCTAACCCAATTTTTTTGACACCAGCATTTGGGAAATCAAAAAATTTGCGCTGAAAACTGCAATTTTGAAGTTGAAAGCCAAATGATTGTTTTTTTGAGATTTCAGTGTTCAAAACACAATTAAAATTTTCAGGAAAAGCAGGCAGATTCTGAGGGGAGGAAATGTTTTGATGAAAACACAATTTTCTATTTAAAAAATTCAACAGAAAATGTCTAGCTGGCCTTAAACTTTAAACAAGATTGGGGAACCTTAATATTGACTCAAAAGAGCAAAATTTCATAGCTCGGGGTCAGTGTCATATACTTCTGTGCCAGAGATGGATTGGCTACAGCATTTGCTTATACACACCAGACGTGTTCATTACAAGATCTGTTAATGTTCTGTCAGACATGGCTAAGGTTCATTCAAATCTGGTATGTTACATACAGTGACTGAACAGCATAATACAGATTAGCATTCGGTACAGTGAGAGTGCGCTGATCTGGGACATCAAAGACCTGCATTCGATTCCTCCATCTGCCTGAGGCGGGAAGGGGTTTTGAACTTGTTTCCCACATGACAGAAGAATGTGCACTACTATGTCTTTGGGCTGTATTGTGACAAAAGGGATCAAAATGAAAATTTCAGGTCAGAACAAATCATTCCATTTTGACATTACTGAAAGGGTTCATTTCTACAGAAAAAAAAAAAAGATGGCTCAGCATGTGTGTGTGTGTGTGTGTGTGTCCCTGCTGCCCTCTGGTGGAGGGGATAGGCTCTGCTGTGTGTGTGTTATCCCTGCTGGAGGGAATGATGATAGTTCAGTGTGTGTATGTGTGTGGTGCATGCACTACACGTTTCTGGAGGGAATGAGGATGGCTCAGTGGGTGGGTGGGTGTGTTAGTAGAATATTCCCCTGAACAAAGTCCCCTAGAAACCAGACCCTCCAAGGAATTTAGCCCTGGTGGATCTGGGTTGCAGGCACTGGGCTACACAGGACCTTTAACACCCCAGGGGAGCTGGGGTGCTGACATGGACCATCCAACCAGAAACACAAGCCCCCACCGTCTCCCGCACCCTCCCCTACTCTGGCACCCCCCACAGAGGGCTCACCCCACTTCCAGCAGCTCTTATCCCCTCTGCGCCTCCCTCTTCCAGTGCCTCCCCCCTGCCAGTGCCACTGTGGGGCAACACATCTCACACTTTCCTCTCCCAAATGCTGCCTGTTTGCCCTGCTCCACCCCTCTCACCCTCTCCTGGGACAAAATTTGGCTCCCCTGAGTTCTGCACAAATTCGGCACCCAGAGCAAGGCAGCTGATTGGGACAGGACAGGAGTCAGCTGGCAGAGGGGTGGCTATGCAGGGAAGCTGCTGTGGCTGCTTGTCCTTTCACTTTGTGCTGGTATGGGGAGCAAAGGGGAAGGGGGGTAGGGCCCAGCCACAGGGGTGTCAGGTTGCAGCCTGTTCAGAACCTTCCTTGTCTGAGATAGCTGCTGTCCCAGGAAGCTTGTAAAGTTGGCCAGTTTTATGGTCTCTGGATTGTCCAGGATGTCCTGATATTTTTATTGTAACTCACAGGTAGTAACCTTAAAGGGGCAGGGTGCGGGGAGGGGAAAGGCGTGTGGCACAGGCTGGGAGCTGCTGCATGGCAGTGCTGGCCTATGGTACATTTTAACTGACTCCTTTTCCAGATTATTTTGTTTCCCACTGCTCGAAGAATTCTTTCTCTGACCGTTTACATCCTCTAAAACAAGGCTGGGAAAGGAAGAAACTGCATCTGCTGTTGGCTTGCACCTTTTAAATGCTGAGGCCTAAATTCTGCCAGGGAATCTGGCCTGGGAAAGTCTGTGGAAAACATTAGTATTAATACAGCTGTTCTTTTCTGTGCTCTCATTGCATTACACCAACATCATGCAAATCAGAAAAGTACACATGCTCCTTGTGATACTGATGGCTGGGATCATTGTATACTTCGGGTAAGTGTTTCAGTAAATACTCGGGCTTGATCCTCCGGTGGCATAAATCCATTTACACCATTTCTCTTGGGGCTTGAATAGGCACAGGGAGAGAATAGATTCAATAGAGTAGTTTGAACATTTTTTCAATCTTTATTTTTTCATCCAGAATCTTTTCATGCAAAACCATTTATTCAAAATGGAAAATTTCCACAGAAAAATATTCATTAAAATGAATATTCCATTTTCCAGGCAAATTAGGAAATGGAACGGTGTAGACTTTTTTGGGTGCGGTAGGTTGTTCTTGTTTGGGTGGTTCAGATGTTTGTTTGGGGTTCTTAGGCTTGTTTGGTTTTGGAGTTTTTTTCCAGGGGGTATTTCATTTTTCAGTCATTATGTCCTTATTCCCCATTTGTTCAGACACAAAAAGGAGAGGGGAGAGAAAATGGTAAACAAAAGGGGGCAGGTGACAGAAAAATGGAACATTTTGAAATAAAACTTTGGAAAACCAAATATTTTCAATAAAAACTTCCACTAAACAACTGAAAATTAGGGCTGTCAAGCAATTAAAAATTATTAATCCTGATTATAGAATACTATTTATTTAAATATTTTTGGATGTTTTCTATATTTTCAATATATTGATTTCAGTTACAACATAGAATACAAAGTGTACAGTGCTCACTTTATATTTATTTTATTACAAATATTTGCACTGTAAAAAATGAAAGAAATAGGATTTTTCAGTTTATCAGTTTATGCATCCGATGAAGTGAGCTGTAGCTCACGAAAGCTTATGCTCTAATAAATTTGTTAGTCTCTAAGGTGCCACAAGTACTCCTTTTCTTTTTGCAAATACAGACTAACACGGCTGAAAAAAAAAAAAAACCTGTCAGTTTATGTAATGCATGTAGTGTATTGCAGTCCATTTATCATGAAAAGCTGACTTTACAAATGTAGAATTATGTACAAAAAAACTGCATTCAAAAATAAAAGAATTTAAAACTTTAGATTGGCTGAACAAGAAGTAGGAATGAGTGAACTTGTAGGTTCTAATGTTTTACGTTGTTTTGTTTTTGAGTGCAATTATGTAACAAAAAAATCTACATTTTATAAATTGCATTTCACAAGAAAGAGATTGAACTACAGTACTTGTATTAGGGGAATTGAAAAATACTATTTCTTTTATTTATTCTATTTTTACAAGTGAAAATATTTGTAATAAAAATAATAATATAAAGTGAGGACTGTACTCTTTGTATTTTATGTTGTAATTGAAATCAATATATTTGAAAATATAGAAAAACATCCAAAATATTTAATAAATTTAAATTGGTATTCTGTTATTTAACCATGCAATTAAAACTGTGATTAATTGCAATTAATTTTTTGAGTTAATCACGAGTTAAATATGGTTAATCGACAGCCCTACAGAAAATCATTTTTTTAAAAAAACTTGCAAAATTAAAATGAGTCCAACATTTTATTTATTTTCCCCCACAGAATTTGTTTTACTTCATTTTTATGATTAATTCTACTCAGGAAATTGGTGCATGTACAGATTGCTCTCAGTTAAATCTGATTATACACAGAGTAACTCCAGTGAAGACAATATGAGTCAGAATAAGAGGTTAAATTTAGGAATAGGGTTAGAAAGTAAAGTTCAGATAAGGGAGAATACAGAATTAATGACAGCATTCATGCTAGGGTTTTAATTTTGCCTAAAAATATTCAGAGTCAAATCCCCAGCTGGTGTTCACCAAAGTATGCTGGCTAGCATATTTTTGTTATTAATGTGTGTGTGTGTGTTTTCTACATATATATTCTCACCATATACATATTAGTATGCATTAAGCAGAAGCAGTTATATATCCTAAATTGGCCTGTACCTTTGTTATAATCCTGATCACTTATGCTAAGCATCCCACAACACCCTGCATTCACTGAAGTAAATATTGGATTAATTAAAAAAACTAACTGGATTAGGATATGTGAGTGTTTTACTGTGGCAAGCATTGGTAGTTACTTTTACAGACCAGTACCTGGAATGGTCCAGAGGAAACGAATAACGTATAAGTGCTCTACCCTGGGACAAATGTAGAAAGTTCCTTCATACCCCTTGGTATCATCAAAGCATCTGTTCAGGACAAAAGGATAAAGAGTGTAGCGTTGTACCAGGGAAACAAGGTAGAAAGCTGATTGGTTAAATTTAGTTTGAGCTGGTGCGCACAGTACCCTTCTTCTTGTAAACAGGTTGGGTAAAAAGAGGGTTTTACCAGTATAACTTTTGGAGCACACCTTCTGTGTTAGGTGAATGTAACAACTCTGCATGAGATGGCTTCCTGGAGACTGGGAGGTGACTCGTGGGAGAGCATAGGGAGGGAACAAATTAACAAAAAAACCCACAACACTGTGAAGTATTGGGAGTGTGTCAACAAAGAACTGCCTCAATATACATCCTCAGGCTGTGAATTGGCAGACTTCAACGGAGCTACTTTTATCAACACCCAACTGTGGATCTGGCCCTATTGGAGGTGTGGATCCTTTACTCCACACTTATTGATATGCTCCCAATACTTCACAGTGGTTTTTTGTTGTTGTTGTTGTTAATTAGTTCCCTCCCTACACTCTCCCAGGAGTCACCTCCCATGCTTTTCATCCAGTGATTTAAGCATTCATCACCTACACAGCAGATGTGTCTCAATAAGTGAATATGCTGCATTCCTGATGTTGAATAGTTGGGTAGTTCAATTCCAGTATCCAGTGATGAGTGTTATCATTTAGGTGTGCAGTGTTGTAGCCGTGTGGGTCCCAGGCTGTTAGAGAGACAAGGTGGGTAGGTAACATCTTTTATTGGACAAACTTCCATTGGTGAGAGAGACAAGCTTTCAAGCTACACAGAGCTCTTCTTCAAGTCTGGGAAATGTACTCAGAGTGTCACAGCTCCATCAGATCAAATAGATAGTTTAGCATATTCTAAGGGACCATTCAAGGTGAAGTGGCCCATTTACACCCCGGTAGTCATGGGACAAAAAGACACTGGATTTATGGCTTATTACAACAATCTGTGATCCATTAACTCCCTGTTTTGGCCTATGACTACATGGAGTTAATGGGCCACTTCACCTTGAATGGTCCCTTAGACTAGCATCAATAGTTAGTAAATATTCTATCTGCTGGATCTTGTATTTAGCTGTGACACTCTGAGTAAGGGCAAGTCTACATTAAACATTAAGTCTACCTAATTTACTTTGATGTACAGCCACTGCAGTAATTGAATCTGTTTTACATGTCCACGCTAAAGTCTCCGTATGTTGGCGGTGCATTTCCTCACCAGGAGTGCTTGCACTTATTTAAATGTCAGCGTGTGGCATTGTGGGATGGTTTCTGAAAGGCAGCAACAGTCAGTGTAAGCAACACAGTGTCTACACTGACAGTGTGTTGACCTAACTACATCAACTTAAGAGCTACACTTCTTCCAGAGGTGGAGTTATTAAGTTGGTGTAGTGGGTGAGTTACTTCGGTGGGATCCATATTTTAGGGTAGATGCTTACAGAGTTAGGTCGATGTAAGCTGCCTTGCATCAACCTAAGTCTGCAGGATACAGCAGGCCTCTAAGTTTCCCAGACATGAAGAAGAGCTCTTTGAAGATTGAAAGCTTCTCTCTCTCCAAACCAAAGTTGGTCTAATAAAAGATATTACCTCACCCACCTTGTCTCTCCATTATTTTATGTGTCGAAAGATTTAACACAATGTCTAGAGTCAAGGAAAGAAGAAAGCATTGAGTTGGCCCCCAAAATCACAAGTTAAACACAAGGAACAGATCCCCAGCTGGTGTAAATGTACTTCCATTGAAATCATGGGACCAAGTCCCACAGGAGTGTAAATCAGCAGAGCTCCACTGAAGTTAATCGAGGTATGCCAGTTTGTTCCAGTTGAAAATTTGTAACCTTTAAATAGTAACTAGTAGATGAAAGCCCCACTGTTTCCTGGGTGTAATTCTTAAAGTCATGTGTGGAAAAAGCCAAAAATGGCTGAGGACCTAAAAACTGGCCAGCAGCAGACAGTGAATCCCAATGAGGACTGAACCGGGTGATATTCTGAACAAAGATCCCTCCACCATTCTTGTAGCTGTTTCCATCACTTCATGATCACTCAGCAGACATTCTAGGCTTCAGAGTGATGTTTGGGGTTATTGCATTTGCTGCTTGAGTGGCTGTGTGTGGTTGTATTGTGCTGGGAGAGTTGTGCAGATTTGTGCAGGTGGCAAGTGAGGGGTGTGTGCTGCCACGAGGGGCTATATAGAGTTAGTCTGGATTTTCACTGCTGTAATTGGGCCCTACGTGCCTCATCCTAAAAGGACCGTTCCATTTATATTAACCTGTGGTGCTCTTCTGTTTCCCTAGCATACCACACATCATCCAGACCTCATGCCAGCTCGCAGGGTAAGGACATCTTTTACCTTAATCCAGCTTTCCCATAGCCCTGCTCTTTATATATCTTCACCAGTGTTGTGTTGTGGCTTGACGCAGGGCCTGATTCTACTGCCCTTCAGAAAAGCAGACTTTGACTCCCTTAGGGATCTGATGGGCAGGATCCCCTGGGAGGCTAATATGAGGGAGAAAGGAGTCCAGGAGAGCTGGCTGTATTTTAAAAAGGCCTTATTGAGGGCACAGGAACGAACCATCCTGATGGGCAGAAAGAATAGCAAATACGGCAGGCAATAGGCTTGGCATGACAGAGAAACCTTTGGTGAGCTTAAACACAAAAAGGAAGCTTACAAGAAGTGGAAACTTGGACAGATGACTAGAGAAGAATATAAAAATATTGCTCAAGCATGCAGGGGTGTAATCTGGAAGGCCAGAGCAAGGGGTGTGAAGGGAAACAAGAAGGGTTTCTATAGGTATGTGAGTAAAAAGAAGGTCAGGGCAAGTGTGGGACCCTTACTGAATGGGGGAGGCAACACAGTGACAGATGATGTGGAAAAAGCTGAAGTACTCAGTGCTTTTTTTGCCTCGGTCTTCACAGACGAGGTCAGTTCCCAGACTGCTGCACTGGGCAGCACAGTTTGGGGAGGAGGTGAGCTGCTGTCAGTGGTGAAAGAACAGGTTAAGGACTATTTAGAAAATCTGGACATGCACAAGTCCCTCGGGCCGGATCTAGTGCATCCAAGGGTGCTGAGGGAGTTGGCTGATGTGATTGCAGAGCCATTGGCCATTGTCTTTGAAAACTTGTGGCAATCGGGGGAGGTCCTAGATGATTGGAAAAAGGCAAATATAGTGCTCATATTTAAAAAGGAAAGAAAGAGAATCTGGGGAACTACATACCTCAGTCCTTGGAAAAATCATGAAGCAAATCCTCAAGGAAACCATTTTGAAGCATTTGGAGGAAAGGAAGGTGATCAGGAACAGTCAACATGGATTCACCAAGGGCAAGTCATGCCTGACCGACCTGGTTGCCTTCTATGATGAGATAACTGGCTCTGTGGATATGGGGAAAGCAGTGGATATGATATAGCTGGATTTTAGCAAAGCTTTTGATACGGTCTCCTACAGTATTCTTGCCAGAAAGTTGAAGTATGGATTGGATGAATGGACTAAAAGGTGGATAGAAAGCTGGCTAGATCGTCAGGCTCAACGGGTAGTGATCAATGGCTTGATGTCTAGTTGGCAGCCAGTATCAAGCGGAGTGCCCCGGAGTCGGTCCTTGGGCCAGTTTTGTTCATCGTAGAATCATAAAACTGGAAGGGACCTCGAGAGGTCATCTAGTCCAGTCCCTGCACTCAAGGCAGGACTAAGCATTATCTAGACCAGGGATCGGCAACCTTTGGCACCCAGCCCATCAGAGAAATCTGCTGGCGGGCTGGGACACTCCTGCTATTACATCCCAGAATGATGTTTGCTTTTTTTGCAACAGCTTTACACTGTTGACTCATATTTAGCTTGTGATCCACTATGACCCCCAGATCCCTTTCCGCAGTACTCCTTCCTAGGCAGTCATTTTCCATTTTGTATGTGTGCAACTGTTTGTTCCTTTCTAAGTGACGTACTTTGCATTTGTCCTTATTGAATGTCATCCTATTTACTTCAGACAATTTCTCCAGTTGGTACAGAACATTTTGAATTTTAATCCTATCCTCCAAAGCACCTGCAACCCCTCCCACCTTGGTATCATCTGCAAACTTTATAAGTGTACTCTGTATGCCATTATCTAAAATTTAAATTTTACTGCACTCACCACAGTAGACAAAGTATCCTTCAATTTTGTAGACAGTGTCTTTGCGGCAAGTGCATGACGGTGCAACATATCATGTGTGATCATGCTGTGAGGTACTTCTTTATTTACATAGGCAACAAATCCTGAATTTTTTCCTAGCATGGCAGGGGCACCATCGGTGCAAATTGATCCACACACGTCAAATGTTATCTTATGCTTCAAAAAGAAGACTTTGATGAGACTGAACACATAGATTCCTTTTGTAGGAAAGGAATTGCAATGGTTCATAGAACAAGAATTCTTCTAAGATTTCTTTCTCCTTTACGTGCCACACAAACACCAACAGCTGACTGCAGCCATCAATGTCAGTTGACTCATCAAGCTGAATACCCACTTTAAGAGGACTAGCTTTGATATCTTCTAGAACTTGCTGCAAGATATTCTGGCTCATCTCATGAATTCTAGAATGGATCACGCCATTTGACAAGGGAACCTGCTGAAGCTTCTTTTGTGCACCTCGTCCCAATACTGTTTTTGCCATTTCCAATGCACAAGGTTTTACTAATTCCTCAGCTATTGTATAGGGCTTCTTTTCCTTGGCACGCAAATATGCACCTTGATAAGATGCTTGTAACATGGGTTTCTCAAGTGACACAAACCCAAACATCCTCAAGGTTCCTCTACGATCAAATCATGCCCTTGTAGACTTCAGGGTGTCAATGTCATGTCCAGCAGCTGCACCACCATGCTGTTTGTTGAAATATTCAGACAGCTTCAATGGTTTGAGATTGGTGTTTCAAAATAACGAGCTGCACAATATACATTGTGGTCATTGATTTCCATCCTTCTCTGTCATATAAGTGAACCCATAACAACATAGTCGTCATTCCATTTGCGTTTCTTCGACATGGCAAGGGTTACTGAAATGAAAAAATATATACATGGAGATAGGGGGGCCTATACACTTTTAAATGCATATTAAATATATGTAAAATAGTTTTATGTTATTACTCACCACAATTAATAGTGCAGTAGGCACACAAAAATACCTAAGTACTACCCAGAGATGTTGCAGAGTTTTGCTGTGGAAGTAAACTATAACCGACGCGCTAACAGTTAGCGGCTAACTGAATTCAAACAAAGCTGCGGTGCTGCCACATCATCATCTGCCCATGTGTCAAGAATACCCCGCAACGTGGCGGTACACTGTATTTTGTAGCAAGATAATTTCACTACAATTAGTTTAAAAACTTGAAAATAATTTTTTGTTTGTATATTACAGTAATCGTTAAAAATGTATAATGTTAAATACATAGGTTTGATGAAACAAAGTAGTGGTACTTACTTGCCTGTGCTTAATTTGTGTTTTTGATGATTTACCTTCTAAAGAAATCTGGCATGTCTCGCACCCCCAGGGGGTGCATGTACCCCAGGTTAAGAACCACTGATCTAAATCATTTATGAATATATTGAACAGAACCGGACACAGAACCGATCCCCGTGGGATCCCATACGTTATGCTCTTCCAGCATGACTATGAACCACTGATAACTACTCTCTGGGAACAATTTTCCAACCACTTATGCACCCACTTTATAGTGGCTCCATCTAGGTTGTATTTCCCTAGTTTGCAAGACAGTATCAACATCTTCATTAATGATCTGGATAACGGGATAGATTGCACTCTCAGCAAGTTTGTGGATGACACTAAGCTGGGGGGAGAGACAGATATGCTGGAAGGTAGGGATAGAGTCCAGAGTGACCTAGACAAATTGGAAGATTGGACCAAAAGAAATCTGATAAGGTTCAACAAGCACAAGTGCAGAGTCCTGCACTTAGGACAGAAGAATCCCATGCACTGCTGCAGGCTGGGGACTGACTGACTTAGGAGCAGTTCTGCATAAAAGGACCTGGGGATTACAGTGAATGAGAAGCTGGATATGAGTCAACAATGTGCCCTTGTTGCCAAGAAGGCTAAGAGCATATTGGGCTGCATTAGTAGGAGCATTGCCAGCTGATCGAGGGAGGTGATTATTCCCCTGCATTCAGCACTGGTGAGGCCACATCTGAAGTATTGCATCCACATTTTCCCCCTGTGCCCACTACTAGAAAGGATGTGGACAGATTGGAGAGAGTCCAGCAGAGGGCAACAAAAATTATTAGGGGGCTGGGGCACATGATGTACGAGGAGATGCTGAGGAAACTGGACTTATTTAGACTGCGGAGAAAAACAGTGCTGGGGGATTTGATAGCAGCCTTCAACTACCTGAAGGGGGGTTCCAAAGAGGATGGAGCTAGGCTGTTCTCAGTGGTGGCAGATGACAGAACAAGGAGCAATGGTCTCAAGTTACAGTGGGGGGGTCTAGGTCAGATATTAGGAAACACTATTTCACTAGGAGGATGGTGAAGCACATGAATGGGTTACCTAGGGAGGTGGTGGAATCTCCATCCTTAGAGGTTTTTAAGGCCCAGCTTGACAAATCCCTGGCTGGGATGATTTAGTTGGTGTTGGTCCTGCTTTGAGGAGGGAGTTGGACTAGATGACCTCCTGAGGTCTCTTCCAACCCTAATCTTTGATTCGATGATTATGAGAGACCCTCATGTATGTTAAATGGTAACTAGGGCAGAGCGAAATTCAGAGTTCCTGTCCCATGGGCAATTCCCATGTTTCAACATTTATTTTTGTCCCAAGACAGGACAAAATATTTAAAACTTTCTGTGAAACACAAATTTAAATATAAAGTCAGTTTGCAAATGTCAAAATATTTCATCTTGACTTTTTCCATTGAAACAAATCATTTTCAGCTTCATGAAATGGAAACACTTCATTTTCGTTTGTTGATGCACATTTTAACATTAAACTGCCTTTCCCTGTCATCTTATGGAAGTTGACGGTCCAGGCCACATTCTCTCCTAGGAGCCTGGCTCCCTAGGCAGACTAATCCTACTAGCTTGTGCTAATGCCTTTAGGAAGATACATCTCATAGCCACCAATGTAGGCATCACTACACGACAGCGACTACTGTGGCACAGGTACTGTTGTAACATGGTAGTGTAGATGTTTCTTAAATTGACGGAAGGGATTTTTTCTGTTGACATGCTTATCCACTTCCCCGAGAGCTGGTAGCTAGGTTAAGCGACAAATTTTTCCGTCAACCTAGTCGTTTCTGCACTGGATGTTAGAACAACTTACCTATATCGTACAGGATGTGAAATTTTTCAGAGTCCTGAGCAATGTAGCTAGGTTGATCTAGTTTTTAAGTGTAGTACAGGCCTGCCTGGCACTTTGATTTAGGCCTGAGTTTTCTAAAGTCGATTCTAATTTTAGCTGTGTCTGATTTTGGGGCTCAAATTTTAGATAACCTGGGCATGACTTTAAAATAAGTTGAGTACATGAGGTACATGGAAGATGAAATCAATGAGAGCTGTGTGTGCATTTCACCCCTTAAAAAATAGCAAGACTGAGGTTCTCAAAGCTGCCCCAGGATCTGGGTACCTGATGGGGGTACAAATAGGTGCTCTGTCCACCTCTCCCAATATGGAATGTAGGCCTTTGCTCCCCAGTCAAATTTACAAGGTGCAATTTTCAAAGCCACTCAGGGAGTTGGACCCACAGAATTTCTGTTGAAAAGAATGGGAGAATTGCCTAGCACTTTGGGGCCCTACTCTTGGTTGGCACTTAGCCACTTCCGCAATAAACATGTTAAATACAAATACAGGTGGCTTTGAAAGTCCTGGCCTAGATGACTCCAGCTGGGAATCTTAAAATTAAGGACCCCAGAAAATAAATAAAATCATCAGAATGTATTTTTGAAAAGTTTGGTCTTATTGGTCCAGATCCTCAGCCAATATAAATCACACGGATGTCTATGGATTGGCAAAAAGAAAAGGAGTACTTGTGGCACCTTAGAGACTAACAAATTTATTAGAGCATAAGCTTTCGTGAGCTACAGCTCACTTCATCGGATGCATTTGGTGGAAAAAACAGAGGAGAGATTTATATACACACACACAGAGAACATGAAACAATGGGGTTATCATACACACTGTAAGGAGAGTGATCCCTTAAGATAAGCCATCACCAGCAGCAGGGCGGGGAAAAGGAGGAAAACCTTTCATGGTGACAAGCAAGGTAGGTTTCAGAGTAGGCTAATTCCAGCAGTTAACAAGAATATCAGAGGAACAGTGGGGGGTGGGGTGGGAGGGAGAAATACCATGGGGAAATAGTTTTACTTTGTGTAATGACTCATCCATTCCCAGTCTCTATTCAAGCCTAAGTTAATTGTATCCAGTTTGCAAATTAATTCCAATTCAGCAGTCTCTCGTTGGAGTCTGCTTTTGAAGCTTTTTTGTTGAAGTATAGCCACTCTTAGGTCTGTGATCGAGTGACCAGAGAGATTGAAGTGTTCTCCAACTGGTTTTTGAATGTTATAATTCTTGACGTCTGATTTGTGTCCATTCATTCTTTTACGTAGAGACTGTCCAGTTTGGCCAATGTACATGGCAGAGGGGCATTGCTGGCACATGATGGCATCTATCACATTGGTAGATGCGCAGGTGAACGAGCCTCTGATAGTGTGGCTGATGTGATTAGGCCCTATGATGGTATCCCCTGAATAGATATGTGGACAGAGTTGGCAACGGGCTTTGTTGCAAGGATAGGTTCCTGGGTTAGTGGTTCTGTTGTGTGGTGTGTGGTTGCTGGTGAGTATGGATTGGCACTGATTCACACCAGCTGTGGATCAGGTCCACTGTTTCTGTGATGCTAAGAGAGCAATGAATCAGCTCTGATTTCTTTCTCATTCCTAGACAAGCTGATCTGGATGAGACCTTCTCGGTGCTTCCACGGTAAGAATGGGTGCCCTGCATTCATTAATATAAAGCGAAATAAACAGGTGAGAGTGTGGCCATGGCAAACAAAGGAAAGAAGATCGAGCAGATGTTGCCTGATCTATGAATTGTGTATTAATTATATTGATTCCTTAAGAATTTCCAATTATCACTCTGAGGTCCAAAAGGTTCTGGTCTCAAGATCAGCCCAGTATTATTAAAATTACTGTTCAGCTGGGAACCTTGATGTGCACAGTTGCAACCCTCACACTTCAGGAACCTGTCTGTATTTGTAATAATGTATTAATATATTTAGCAAACTCACAAACATTCTAACCTAGCAAGGTACATAGAGATACTACAGAATGTCCATGTGAACATCCATATACTCACACCATCCCTTGCAGGACAACCAGAAATGTTAGCCATTATCTTCCTCATCCCCATCAGCTTCCTCATCATCATCAGTGGCCATCATCCCAGCATCTCTCCTCCTGCCCACAGGCTGGGATACAATGCCACTATGTCTAAGGCATATTCAGTAGGGCTTTCGCCCCTCTTCCTTATTTGTATTTCCTGACCCTACAAATGTTGGGGTGCTCTCCCTCTATAGATTAGTATATTAATGATCTCAACTTATTATAACATGTGTCAGTTCATTGTCATTGCACTCTTTTGGTCAGACATCTGCAGATGTTCCTATCTGAAAATATCCAAAAGCTGATGTTAGCTCATGTTCCTGTGGTCGTCTGGTGTCATTATGGACAAACTTCCCCCTTAAACACTCTATTCCCAGTTCCCCAAAACTTAGGGGTGACTGTTGGGCCATTTGTCTGTGTCAAAGTTCATAGCCCTCAAGTCTTATGCCAACTGCTGAAGTCAACATCTTACAGGATACAGGTAAGGTAAGGTATCAGTGTCTTACTTCATAGTAGCAGCCGTGTTAGTCTGTATTCGCAAAAAGAAAAGGAGTACTTGTGGCACCTTAGAGACTAACAAATTTATTAGAGCATAAGCTTTCGTGAGCTACAGCTCACTTCATCGGATGCATTTAGTGTCTTACTGGATACCTGTAGGTTCCTTGCATTACTGCTAAATAAAATGCTAAAGCTAGCTCTGTGTGCTACACAGGCAATGCATCTATGGAAAAACTGAATCTGGATAAGATCTTGATAAAGTGGAAGTTGATTCTTCCCTGAGATCTTCTACTGTCATCATAGCTATTGATCATGTTTATGGTGGTTCGCTGGTTGGGCCAGAAAGAGGCCATTACCTTAAAAGGAAATTATTCCCAGAATCGGTCTATGAGGAATATAACTCTGCCATATTCACTTTTCTAGTTCCTATACAGTATAGATGCCCATTTCTAAATCTTTCTTATCGGGAAGGTTAAAGATACTAAATACAAACATTTATATCCAAGTAATTGATATCTTATTTCAACAGAATGTCATATCCTCAGCCATTTGTGGACAAGCCTCAGTAAGTTTCCCCTTCTGACATTTTGGTTTAAATTGGATAAATATTAAAAAAAATTAAAAAGGAAAAAGCATAAAATTTATTTGTAGATCAGATTACTGTTCAGCAATTATAGTGGTGAGTACCACTCTAAGAACCTACAGAGTTAGCCCTGCCAACATATTAAATGAGAGAAATCTCAACTTTATTTTTTGATTTTGTGTAATCTGCCAGTTTGTTTAAAAGTGACTTGTTTGTTTGTTTGTAGAAAACATTATTTTTAAGTGCAAAAGATCTATTTTCACTTAAAGTAGTTTCTTTTTAGGGGAAAATACAACGTTTTTGTCATTTTACACTTTGGAATTTGATTTGGCTTCTTATATAAATCATTTAACATTTCCACATGTCATAATGTAAAAAATAAGTACTCTCATTTGGATTTTCAAGGAGTGCTATGCGGTCAAACTCCTGTGTTTTAATATGACACAAATGTCTCACTCCCCTCTGGTCCTTTGTAAATCCCAGCCATTTTGAACATTGAAGAGTTCTGAGTGACAAAATATCCTGGAATTAAATTGTGAATATATTTGTGTGAAATGACATGAAAGTTCCCATTATTTGTTCCTTATTACGGCGTGTGCCCAGATATACAGGAGAATATGTATAACTTGGGTTGGTTGGTAGGTAGATACAATTGTCACTTATGGATAAGTTACTCCATAATTGCCCAAAACGGGATCACTTGAACCTTATCCTGAAGTGTCTAATGCTGGCCAATGACAGAGAGGGGATATTGGGTCCAATGGATCCCACTCTGATCTCAGTCTGGCCATTACTGAGTTTTCTCTCTCATTCCCTGAAGAAGAACTGACGTCTTGCTGATGTCCCCATGGCTGGCTCCCATCGTGTGGGAAGGCACCTTCAACAGAGACATCCTGAACGCCCAGTACAGACAGAAAAATCTCATCGTTGGGGTGGCCACGTTTGCAGTTAAAAAGTACGCCTTCCTTTCCACAATCCAAGCCCTGTAACATAACACCCAGCTGTGCTGCACAATGGAATGTGACATCCGGCCTTGCAATGCTGTTAGCTCCGCTCCACCGCACACTGAGTCTGGAGTGTGCAGAGAGACCTTAAAGCACAGTACAACTGAGATTCAGGAACTTGCTTCCACCCGCCACTTATCACATAGCATTGGTCTCACTGACCCATCTCAACAGGCCATAGGACCACAAAACAAAATGTGTGAAATATCTAAAGCCCAAGATAAGATTGTTAAAGGGGGGTGGGAGGATCCCATATGTAGATTTCAATAACTCAACTCCATTTCCTACTATGAAAAAAACATAAGAACGGCCGTACTGGGTCATACCAAAGGTCCATCTAGCCCAGTATCCTGTCTTCTGACAGCAGCCAATGCCAGGTGCCCCAGAGGAAATGAACAGAGCAGGTAATCATCAAGTGACCCATCCCCTGTCATGCATTCCCAGCTTTTGGCAAATAGCCATTGATGGACCTATCCTCCATGAACTTATTTAGTTCTTTTTGGAACCCTGTTATAGTCTTGGCCTTCACAACTGGAGGCCTATCTTTAAAACAGTAAATATTTTTTAAGGCTGGGGATTTCAAGAAGGCCTTAAGGGCCAGATTTTTAAAGGTATTTAGTCACCTAACTCTGATTGTTTTCAGTGCGAGTTAGGGGCCTAAATAATTTTGAAGACCAGGCCCTAAAGCAGAGGTGGGCAAACAACAGCCTGTGGGCCACATCCGGCCCACGAGACCATCTTGCCTGGCCCCGAACTCCCAGCTGGGGATGCTAGCCACCGGCTCCTCCCCTGCTGTTCCCCACTCCCCTGCAGTCTCAGATCGCTGTGCCACCAGCGCTCTGGCCTGCCACTCCTGCCAGGAAGCGCAGCTGCGTGGCTGTGAGCTCCTGCTGCTCTGAGAGGCATGATAAGGAGGCGGGGAGCGGGAGGGTTAGATAAGGGGCAGGTGGTCCTGGGGGGCAGTCAGGGGACAGGGAGTGGGGGGGTTGGATAGGCGTGGGAGTCCCGGGAGACCTATCAGGGGGCAGCAGTGTAGATAGGGGTTGGGACAGTCAGGGGACAGGGAGGGTTGGATGGGGGTGGGGTCCTGGGGGGGGGGCGGTTAGGGATGGGGGTCCCCATAGGGGGTGGTCAGGGGACAAGGAGCAGGGCAGGGGTTGGATGGGTCAGGAGTTCTGAGGGGGGCGGGAAGTGGGAGATGGCGGATAGGGGGCTGGGACCAGGCTGTTTGGGGAGGCACAGCCTTCCCTACCCAGCCCTCCATACAGTTTTACAACCCTGATGTGGCCTTCGGGCCAAAAAGTTTGCCCACCTCTGTTCTAAAGGAATTAAGAAGAGGCCAAATCAAATTGTCAGTAAATTATTATTATCATGGCAGCCTAGGTGCCCCACACCCAGTCCAGGAACCCAATTGCATCAGGACACTCACCTGGGTTCTGGGAGATCCCATGGTTCAAGTCTCCCCTCAGCTTGAGGAGGAGAATGGATCTGAACAGGGATCTACCACCTCTCTGGTACATGGCTGAACCACTGGGCTGTGGGACATTCTGATGTGGCATTCCCTCAATCTGTCTTGTTGAAGCTGATCCACTCTGGATTAAATAATTAGTCACTGAATCAGAGAGAGAGTGCAAGCATGAGAACGACTCTATGGCCTGGTGGTTAGAGGTGTCTTTCCCAAAATGTGGGCCAAGAGGTGTCGTCACCAAGGTCTGACTAACCCATCCCTGGGCCCTAGGCAAATGTATATTCTCCCAGGTGGATGTGGATGGGAAGTCCCAATTGGGTGTGGGAAGGTTGGAGAGTGAGCCCACCCCCGCAAATACCCCAGATGACGGAGGGGTGTCCAGGCCAAACCTGAGTGACTCTGTGACCTTGTGCACCATGCTGCAACAGCCAGAGCAGGGAGCCGGGCTTAGCCAGGTTCAGTCTGCAAACTGTCCTTCCCACGCTCTGGCCTCCTTTATAGGCCAGGATTAGGGCTATGGTGCTGGGTAGAGGGTGCTGCTGCAGGTGGTTGATGCCCCCTTTGCGGGTCTAGGAGGGGGTGACAGCAGAGGAGTGGGTCACAAAAAATGACAAAACTCATTGGTAGGTCAACTTTGTAAAAGGCTGGGGAACCAGCGGGTTAGAGCACCTCACCCAGGATAAGGGAGACACAAAACCCAGTCCCCCAATCCAGAGACTCAACAAATGTCAAAAGCCTGTTGTGATCCAACCCTATGTGTCTTATTCTTGACTCTGAAAGGATCCAGGAGCTGAAAAGTATTGACCAGTTTGATCCAGGAGCCTGAGCTTTGAAACTGAGGTCATCTGTGTTTCAGAAGAAAGGCGGGATGAAGGTTCTTATAAGTATCTTGTCATGGTAGTATCAGAGAGGAAGAGCTCCAGATTATGGAAATTAGATTCCCAGTACATTGCAGTTGGGGTGAATGCAAGGCAGTCTTTATAACTGTTTACAAAGACATTCACAACTAAAACCACACTTATATCTCACTTCGTTCACTGTTGCACTCATTTGCCTTTCAGATATGTCCGGTTCACAGAAGGGTTTCTTAGCTCTGCAAACAAATTCTTCCTCTCTGGGCACAGGGTCAACTTCTATATCTTCACTGACCATCCAGAGAAAATCCCATTGATGAAGCTGGCCCCTGAGAAGCGTCTCTTCATCATCCCTATCCAGAACTACTCACGGTGGCAGGACATCTCCATGAACCGAATGGACATCATCAGCAGCCATATCCACAGCCACTGGCGCTACGAAGTAGACTATCTTTACTCCATGGACATTGATGTCCAGCTATTCGAGCACATTGGGGTGGAGATCATTGACACGCTTGTGGGGACCATCAGCTCCTGGCAATACACCAAACCCCGGGAGAACAACTCATATGAGAGGCGGCCGGAGTCACAAGCCACCATCCCCAGCGGGGAAGGGGATTTCTACTATGCAGCCAGCTTCTACGGCGGGAGTGTGTCTGAGGTCTACAAGTTGACCACAGCTTGCTTCAAAGGGGTCACGGAGGACAGAGCCAATGGCATTGAAGCCAAGTGGCACGAGGAAAGCCACCTGAATAAATACCTCCTGTACCACAAGCCCACACGTCTACTGTCCCCAGAATACTACTGGGATGAGGAGCTGATCAGACCTCACATTGTCAAGGTTAAGAGGTTGTCCTCGGTGCGCAAGGATCTGAAAGAAGTCAGGTTCTGAAGGAAGGAAGGGAAAGAGATGGATATATGGATGGATGGATGGATGCTGTGACACATATGGCAATCTCCTCCAATGCCCTTGAAAAAAGTCTCATTGAATGATGTTTAAGTATCTTTGGATTGTGTTGTATTAAATGCAAAGGCCATGTGACTTCCAGGAGCCAATAGAGGGATGGTGGCTGCATAGCTTTACAGCTCCCTTCCCCACCTCCAAAAATTCACAGCCATCCGCAGTTGAATCATTTGTTTCTTTGTGGGTTTTTTTCATCATATTAGACATTATTCTGGAACTCTTTTCTTTTAATTTGATAACATTATGTATGCCCCATCATTGCTGGCTTTTCCACAAAATCCGAACAAAACAGAAAACATTCCTACAGTCAAGATGGCCGATAAGGGAGAGGTTTCCCCTCTGAGACTAGATGAAATTATGGACTGGCTAAAACAAATCTCAAAAGAGCAGATTATCCTGAGGGGGAAAAAATAGAAAGACGATGGTTGCGTGGTAGTATAGATTCCAGATGCCTAGCGCTATCCCTCTTTGCTCCCGGTGCTAAGTGACGGAGGTAGAGACAGCTTAGCTGCCATTGTGTTTCTACCTCAAACCTTCTTTTTCTATGGTTTATATGCTTCAGCACATTCTTAACTTTAATCGTATGAGTGGCCTCATGGCAGATTTACAGGTAAACTCATGCTTAAATCCCTGTTGGATATGGGTTAGAGATATGGATAGGGTTTAAGACTAACACCAAACTGGTGTCAGACTTTGACGCTGTCTCTGTTTCTCTCCTTTCTCAGTCAAATAAAGCCCTACAACTGGTGCATGGGAATTATTCTCCCCTTCGGGGGTCTGGATTATTAACCTAAAGTAGCAAGTTTATCTCAAAGCCATAATCTCCAGACTTTCTTCTCCAGACTCACCAGTCCATTATGTCCCTTCATTGCCAATATCTCCCTCCTGGAGGTCCTGTTCATGAGCGTGGTCATCCCCAAGATGTTGACCAACATGGTGAACAGTCGGAAGACCAGTTACTTCCCTAGTTTCCATGTCCAGGACTACTTCTACTTCCTGGTGGGCTCCGTGGTGTTCTTCCTATTTGTTGTCATGTCTCTTGTGTGACCATCTGATACCTGCTTCAGTACGCCACCATAGTTAGCACTTGTATCTCCCTCTGGGTGGTGGCTGCCTCACGGCGAGGAATAACATTTGCAAAAGGACATAAATGACTTAGAAATCAAGGTCCCATTTTCAAAAGTGCTCTAGTCACTCAGGCCAGATTTTAAAGGTATTTAGGTACTGTGTGGGATTTTCTAAAATATCTAGGCACCTAACACCCATTTAATTAAATGGGTGTTAAGCACCAAGGTGTGTTAGATAATACCCCCTAAGAATCCAAATACCTTTAAAAAACTGGTCATATTATATGTATCAAAGTCATTTTTGAAAATGAGATTTAGGTACCTAAATCACTTGGGGGTTTGATAATTTTACCCAATGGCAGTAAATGTTGGAGAATCCCGTGTGTGGGTGTGGGTGTGTGTTTATATGAGCGCAAGAGAGAGATAGGATGTATAGCCAGGTTTATTCTCGGAAAGCTTTGTTGATATAGCATTACAAACAAATTCTCCTAGTCTAAATGTACTATTACATTTGGTCATGTAGCTTGCACTGGGTCTCTGAGAGAAACAAGCCACACTGCTGAAGAATTTTTAAACTGGTTTAGCCTTTACCGGTATAGTAATGTAGTAAATAAATCACACTTCCTAACTGACATGGCTATGATGTTGAAAGGTTCTAGTGTAGATCTGGTTTATTTGTTTCTTTTTGTGATCTGACATTATAAGTGCATGTTTCTGAGATGTTTCAGAGTAGCAGTCGTGTTAGTCTATATTCGCAAAAAGAAAAGAAGTACTTGTGGCACCTTAGAGACTAACAAATTTATTTGAGCATAAGCTTTCGTGAGCTACAGCTCACCTCATCGGATGTATTCGGTGGAAAATACAGTGGGAAGATTTATATACACATACAGAGAACATGAAACAATGGGTTTTATCATACACACTGTAAGGAGAGTGATCACTTAAGATGAGCCATCACCAACAGGAGGGGGGGGAAGGAGGAAAACTTTTCATGGTGACAAGCAAGGTGAGCCATTTCCAGCAGTTAACAAGAATGTCTGAGGAACAGTGTGGTGGGGGAGGGGGGGAGAAATACCATGGGGAAATAGTTTTACTTTGTGTAATGACTCATCCACTCCCAGTCTCTATTCAAGCCTAAGTTAATTGTATCCAGTTTGCAAATTAATTCCAATTCAGCAGTCTCTCGCTGGAGTCTGTTTTTGAAGTTTTTTGTTGAAGGATAGCCACTCTCAGGTCTGTAATCGAGTGACCGGAGAGATTGAAGTGTTCTCCGACTGGTTTTTGAATGTTATAATTCTTGATGTCTGATTTGTGTCCATTTATTCTTTTACGTAGAGACTGTCCAGTTTGACCAGTGTACATGGCAGAGGGGCATTGCTGGCACATGATGGCATATATCACATTGGTAGATGTGGGTCGTGGATCCTGTTACAATATTCTGATCCTTTTTTCATTGCAAATTCTTCCAATCTGCATTCAATACCTTATCCACTGAATTGTACATGATATTACCCATGCACTAGCCTTAATCACCTAACGTCTTCAATTTTTTTGCTGAATTTACAGTTTCTGGGTCTTGTTGCCATGAGTCACACTACTTACAAGTTTCCTAGAGAAAGAAGTTGTTGTTTATCATTACATGTTTGTATTGCTTACTTACATCTTCCAACAGGACACATTACTTATCTTGCCAACAGTATCATTTTAAATAAATCAACAAATTATATCAAAGAGAAATGAACAGAAATATCCTCATGCCCCCCTGGCCTGCATATTACTTTATCTATACTTCCTCAATATTCATAATTACAATTTATTAGAAATATGGCTAACAAAGCAGTTAATCAGTGACAATTCTTCATTTCAATGTTATAGATCAGTATGTGTGTTTTTATAAATATCTTATCCTCCCCCTTAATTCGTTAAAAGGGGAATTTTAGAGAGCACACTATGATTCTTTAATGTCAACATTTCTTATCTTCCCCAAACACAAATTTTGTCAGGTTTTTTATTATTATTATTTTACTCAAAATCCAAAACATTGTACTTTTGTGTAGTCATATCTTATCCATGTTTTTCCTGTTAAAAAAAGTGTAGGTGTCTGGTTATTAGATCCAACCCAATCGCCATTGAAGAAAATGGATACTTTTCCTTTGATTTCAATGGGAAACTTAGTTCTTGTCTGCATTGGTATAGCATCGTAGTTAAAACAGTACAATCCCCATCCTGTCCCCAAGTGTGGATGCAGCTATACCAGAATAAATGTGTTTACAGTATTAGTGTTATTGCCCTGCTGGAAGGGGAATAAAGACATGCTAGTATAAGCTGCCTTTCTACTGCAATAGCTGCATCCACTCTAGAAGTGGAACAGGTATGTTTATATCAGTAAAAAAACATACCTCTAATCACCATAGTTATACTGGTACTATAATTTTGTGTAGACCAAACCTTAAAGAGTATTGATTATTGGAGATAGTCAATAGTCTTATAGCAGTTTTGGTATTTCTAATTCTGTTTCATCTAAACCATGGTGTAATCTGTTTAATTTCTCTGAAAGGCTCAGATTTTTAAAGGCATTTGGGCAGCTAGTAGGATTTTCAAAAGCATCTAGGATGGGTGTTAGCTGCCAAGATGTTTTTGAAAATCCCTTTGTGTAATTCAATATTTATAACAAAAAAATCCTCTGTTCTTTTTAATAAATTAGAAGTGCTGAAAACTAAACCTCCAAATATTTACATTCCCAATCCCATTGGTTATAAAGGACCTGGTCCACCACTTCATTATCTGAGATTTATACTAGGAATTTCAGTGGAATTGCAAGGACGTATACATGGAGAAGTTCAGTGATCAGTCAGATCCATTGGTGCAGAACCTATAACAGTAAGCAGTGCCGCTAGAATCAAAGGGCTTTTCTAGGAGAAATGTACTATAAGAGAAATAATCTCACCCTCACTGAATTATTTGGGTCAGATTCTGGCCACAGTCACACTAGTGTAAAACTGGAGTACTTCCAATGAAAGGATGGAGTTAATCCATATACCTGAGAGCAGCTAAAAATGCTCTTGAGGATATTTGTTATTCAGAATTATTCTCATACTAGTCTCCATCAGTAATTATGGGCACATGACTCTGCTCTCGCTTGCACTGCTATAAATCAGTAATAACTTCACTGGTGTCACTGAAGTAAATGAGATCACCACTGTTTGTGGCTGAGCCCTGGTCTACACTAGGCGTTGAGGTCGACTTTAGCAGCGTTAAATCGATGTAACCCTGCACCCGTCCACATGATGAAGCCCTTTTTTTTTTCACTTAAAGGGCTCTTAAAATTGATTTCCTTACTCCACCCTCAACAAGGGGATTAGCGCTGAAATCGGTTTTGCTGGGTCGAATTTGGGGTACCGTGGATGCAATTAGATGGTATTGGCCTCCGGGAGCTATCCTAGAGTGCTCCATTGTGACCGCTCTGGACAGCACTCTCAACTCAGATGCATTGACCAGGTAGACAGGAAAAGGCCCGCGAACTTTTGAATTTTAATTTCCTGTTTGGCCAGTGTGGCAAGCTGCAGGTGACTATGCAGAGCTCTAAGGTGCCACAAGTACTCCTTTTCTTTTCTTAAATAGTGTGTTAGTAAAAGCATGCAGAACTGAAGGAAACTGGGCTGACATCTTCCAAGTTGCTAAGGGAGTTGACTGCCCAATTCCCATTTAAATTTAATGGGAACTGAGCGTCTAATTAACATAGGCCCTTTTGAAAATCACAGCTTTTGAATCCCAATGGTATAAATATTACATTAGATAACCTGATATTTTGTACATGATTGAGTGTTTATTTTAGTAACCAAGATAAGGAAGAAGGAGCTCACAATTACACAGGTGGCCATGATGAATAGAATTTCTTGGCCTCATGTGCATCCATGCAGGAGAGTTTCAGCAGGGTCAGCGTATTATAGAATAAATGGCTGATCTTGTTGGCTCTTCAGAATGGCTACTTGCACAGTGAGGCCAAAGGTGGAACTTTGACCAGGTAGGTGCCTACGCCGGAGCATATGGCCAGCAAACAGCAAACCCTATTGTTCATGAGGGTCGAGTAGTGCAGCGGGTTGCAGATAGCTAAGTAGCGGCTGCAGGCCATGATGGTCAGGATAAAAATCTCAGCAGTCCCTAAGGTATAGCGGAAGTACAGCTGGGTGATGCAGTCAACAAATGAGATGGACTTGTCCTTGGCCAGGAAGACCTCCAACACAATGGATACAGTGCTGGAGGTGCAACAGATCTCCATGAATGAGAAGTTACCGAGGAAGAAGAAGATGGGGATGTGGTGGAAAGGGCCAACACAGACTATTGTCATCTTGATGATGTGTCCAGATAAGCCCACAAAGAAGAGCAAGAGCTGCAGCTACTGGAGGCTTGGGAAGACCAGGACAATGAAATGGGCCATTGTTATTGTGTTCCCACCCTCATAGCTTCATAGTCTGTGATATGTGGGGTTAACACAGAGAAAACTATACAAAGTCTTACTAGAATTATCCGCATGATTAAATTAAGTGGCAATAAAGTATGATTAAAATGATTAGATAGGTAGATAGTATAGTTGTGGCAGATGACAGAACAAGGAGCAATGGTCTCAAGTTGCAGTGGGGGAAGTCTAGGTTGGATGTTAGGAAACACTATTTCACTAGGAGGGTGATGAAGCACTGCAATGGGTTACCTAGGACAGTGGTGGAATCTACATCCTTAGAGGCTTTTAAGACCCAGCTTGACAAAGACCTGGCTGGGATGATTTAGTTGATGTTGGTCCTGCTTTGAGCAGGAGGTTGGACTAGATGACCTCCTGAAGTCTCTTCCAAGACTAATCTTCTATGATTCTATGATGATGATGATTGATAGATAGATAGATTAGATTTGAAGCATTACATTCCTTCAGTTAGATAACAAAAAAGAATGGATATGGTTCTGTTCAATCTGGCCTTGTACTTCCCTCCTCCACCACCCCTCCTGGGCTACCTTGGTAATTATCCCCCTATTTGTGTGATGAATTAATAAAGAATGCATGAATGTGAAGCAACAATGACTTTATTGCCTCTGCAAGCGGTGATCGAAGGGAGGTGGGGAGGGTGGTTAGCTTACAGGGAAGTAAAGTGAACCAAGGGGCGGGGGATTTCATCAAGGACGAACAAACAGAACTTTCACACCGTAGCCTAGCCAGTCATGAAACTGGTTTTCAAAGCTTCTCTGATGTGCACCGCACCCTCCTGTGCTCTTCTAACTGCCCTGGTGTCTGGTTGTGCGTAACCAGCAGCCAGGCAATTTGCTTCAACCTCCCACCCCACCTTAAACGTCTCCCCCTTACTCTCACAGATATTGTTGAGCGCACAGCAAGCTGTAATAAGTGTGGGAATATTGGTTTAGCTGAGGTCTAACCGAGTCAGTAAACTGTGCCAGCGCACTTTTAAACTTCGAAATGCACATTCTACCACCATTCTGCACTTGCTCAGCCTGTAGTTGAACAGCTCCTGACTACTCTCCAGGCTGCCTATGTATGGCTTCATGAGCCATGGCATTAAGGGGTAGGCTGGATCCCCAAGGATAACTATAGGCATTTCAACATCCCCAACGGTTATTTTCTGGTCTGGGAAGAAAGTCCCTTCCTGCAGCTTTTGAAACAGATCAGAGTTCCTGAAGATGCGAGCATCGTGTACCTTTCCTGGCCATCCCACGTTGATGTTGGTGAAACGTCCCTTGTGATCCACCAGTGCTTTCAGCACTATTGAAAAGTACCCCTTGTGGTTTATGTACTCACTGGCTTGGTGCTCTGGTGCCAAGATAGGGATATGGCTGTCTATGGCCCTACCACAGTTAGGGAATCCCATTGCAGCAAAGCCATCCATTATGACCTGCACATTTTCCAGGGTCACTATCCTTGATATCAGCAGATCTTTGATTGAGTTGGCTACTTGCATCAGAGCAGCCCCCACAGTAGAGTTGCCCACTCCAAATTGATTCCTGACTGACAGGTAGCTGTCTGGCATTACAAGCTTCCACAGGGCTATTGCCACTCGCTTCTCAACTATGAGGGCTGCTCTCATCTTGGTATTCTTGCACCTCAGGGCAGGGGAAAGCAAGTCACAAAGTTCCATGAAAGTGCCCTTACGCATGCGAAAGTTTCGCAGCCACTGGGAGTCATCCCAGACCTGCAACACTATGCGGTCCCACCAGTCTGTGCTTGTTTCCCAAGCCCAGAATTGGCATTCCACCGCATGAACCTGCACCATTAGCACCATGATGCCCACATTGGCAGGGCCTGTGCTTTGGGAGAAGTCTGTGTCCATGTACTCATCACTCTTGTCACCACGCTGATGTCGCCTACTTGCCCGATTTCGCTTTGCCAGGTTCTGGTGCCGCATATACTGCTGGATAATGCGTGTGGTGTTTAATGTGCTCCTAATTGCCAAAGTGATCTGAGCGGGCTCCATGCTTGCCGTGGTATGGCGTCTGCACAGAAAAAAGCGCGGAACGATTGTCTGCTGTTGCCCTGATGGAGGGAGGGGTGACTGATAACATGGATTACAGGGTTGGTTTACAGGGAATTAAAATCAATAAAGGGGGTGGCTTTGTGAGAAACTGAATGGTCGCCTCAAGGATAGAACTCAAAACCTCAAGGATAGGACTCAAAACTGGGTTTAGCAGGCCATCAGTTTCACAGAGAGAGGGAGGAGAAAATGAATACAAAACAAATCTGGTCTATTTCTTGTTTTGAGCCATTTCATCTATCTTTATACATCATGCTGGCAGCAGACTGTGCAGTACAACCGCTAGCCATCATCATCTCCTGGGTGCTCGGCAGAAGATGATGCAGTATGACTACTGGCCATTGTCTTCTGCTGGCTGCAAATTAAAAGACAGTGCACTGCTGGTAAGACTCAATCGCCATCAGACAAAACTAGGGAAATGACCTGGCTGAGTCAGTCCCATGTTTGCCCAGGTGCACGGTTAAAAGAGCACCCAGGACTACGTCAACGACGGCTACCAGTCATACTGCACTGTTTGCTGCCAAAAGGCAATAAACTGCTGCTGTGTAGCAATGCAGTACCATGTCTGCCAGCACCCAGAAGACATACGGTGATGGTTAGCTGAGCGGGCTCCATGCTTGCCGTGGCATGGCGTCTGCATAGGTAGCTCAAGAAAAAAGGTGCAAAACGATTGTCTGCCCTTGCTTTTACGGAGGGAGGGAGGGAACGGAGGCCTGACAATATGTACCCAGAACCACCCGCGACTATGTTTTAGCCCCATCAGACACTGGGATTTCTATCCAGAATTCAAATGGGCGGTGGAGACTGCAGGAACTGTGGGATAGCTACCCACAGTGCAAAGCTCTGGAAGTTGACTGTTGCCTCGGTACTGTGGACACAGTCCGCCAACTACATGCACTTAGAGCATTTGTGTGGGGACACACACACTCGACTGTATAAAAACACTTTCTACAAAACCGACTTCTATAAATTCGACCTAATTTCATAGTGTAGACATACCCTTAAAGCCAGATACTAGTCTCACACCAAATTATGACCACAGTTATATGTCTACCTATCTCTTCATTATACAGAATCTGATGTGTTGGTTAATTTTGATTGAACAGAACCATATCCATTCTTTTTTGTTATCTAACTGAAGGAATGTAATGCTTCAAATCTAATCTATCTATCTATCAATCATCATCATCATAGAATCATAGAAGATTAGTCTTGGAAGAGACTTCAGGAGGTCATCTAGTCCAACCTCCTGCTCAAAGCAGGACCAACATCAACTAAATCATCCCAGCCAGGTCTTTGTCAAGCTGGGTCTTAAAAGCCTCTAAGGATGTAGATTCCACCACTGTCCTAGGTAACCCATTGCAGTGCTTCATCACCCTCCTAGTGAAATAGTGTTTCCTAACATCCAACCTAGACTTCCCCCACTGCAACTTGAGACCATTGCTCCTTGTTCTGTCATCTGCCACAACTATACTATCTACCTATCTAATCATTTTAATCATACTTTATTGCCACTTAATTTAATCATGCGGATAATTCTAGTAAGACTTTGTATAGTTTTCTCTGTGTTAACCCCACATATCACAGACTATGAAGCTATGAGGGTGGGAACACAATAACACTGGCCCATTTCATTGTCCTGGTCTTCCCAAGCCTCCAGTAGCTGCAGCTCTTGCTCTTCTTTGTGGGCTTATCTGGACACATCATCAAGATGACAATAGTCTGTGTTGGCCCTTTCCACCACATCCCCATCTTCTTCTTCCTCGGTAACTTCTCATTCATGGAGATCTGTTGCACCTCCAGCACTGTATCCATTGTGTTGGAGGTCTTCCTGGCCAAGGACAAGTCCATCTCATTTGTTGACTGCATCACCCAGCTGTACTTCCGCTATACCTTAGGGACTGCTGAGATTTTTATCCTGACCATCATGGCCTGCAGCCGCTACTTAGCTATCTGCAACCCGCTGCACTACTCGACCCTCATGAACAATAGGGTTTGCTGTTTGCTGGCCATATGCTCCGGCGTAGGCACCTACCTGGTCAAAGTTCCACCTTTGGCCTCACTGTGCAAGTAGCCATTCTGAAGAGCCAACAAGATCAGCCATTTATTCTATAATACGCTGACCCTGCTGAAACTCTCCTGCATGGATGCACATAAGGCCAAGAAATTCTATTCATCATGGCCACCTGTGTAATTGTGAGCTCCTTCTTCCTTATCTTGGTTACTAAAATAAACACTCAATCATGTACAAAATATCAGGTTATCTAATGTAATATTTATACCATTGGGATTCAAAAGCTGTGATTTTCAAAAGGGCCTATGTTAATTAGACGCTCAGTTCCCATTAAATTTAAATGGGAATTGGGCAATCAACTCCCTTAGCAACTTGGAAGATGTCAGCCCAGTTTCCTTCAGTTCTGCATGCTTTTACTAACACACTATTTAAGAAAAGAAAAGGAGTACTTGTGGCACCTTAGAGACTAACAAATTTATTAGAGCATAAGCTTTCGTGAGCTACAGCTCACTTCATCGGATGCATTTGGTGGAAAAAACAGAGGAGCGATTTATATACACACACAGAGAACATGAAACAATGGGTTTATCATACACACTGTAAGGAGAGTGATCACTTAAGATAAGCCATCACCAGCAGTGGGGGGGGGGGAAGGAGGAAAACCTTTCATGGTGACAAGCAAGGTAGTCTAATTCCAGCAGTTAACAAGAATATAAGAGGAACAGTGCGGGGTGGGGGGGGGAAATACCATGGGGAAATAGTTTTACTTTGTGTAATGACTCATCCATTCCCAGTCTCTATTCAACCCTAAGTTAATTGTATCCAGTTTGCAAATTAATTCCAATTCAGCAGTCTCTCATTGGAGTCTGTTTTTGAAGCTTTTTTGTTGAAGGATAGCCACTCTTAGGTCTGTGATCGAGTGACCAGAGAGATTGAAGTGTTCTCCAACTGGTTTTTGAATGTTATAATTCTTGACGTCTGATTTGTGTCCATTCATTCTTTTACGTAGAGACTGTCCAGTTTGGCCAATGTACATGGCAGAGGGGCATTGCTGGCTCATGATGGCATCCATCACATTGGTAGATGCGCAGGTGAACGAGCCTCTGATAGTGTGGCTGATGTGATTAGGCCCTATGATGGTATCCCCTGAATAGATATGTGGACAGAGTTGGCAACGGGCTTTGTTGCAAGGATAGGTTCCTGGGTTAGTGGTTCTGTTGTGTGGTGTGTGGTTGCTGGTGAGTATTTGCTTCAGATTGGGGGGCTGTCTGTAAGCAAGGACTGGCCTGTCTCCCAAGATCTGTGAGAGTGATGGGTCGTCCTTCAGGATAGGTTGTAGATCCTTGATGATGTGTTGGAGAGGTTTTAGTTGGGGGCTGAAGGTGATGGCTAGTGGCGTTCTGTTATTTTCTTTGTTGGGCCTGTCCTGTAGTAGGTGACTTCTGGGTACTCTTCTGGCTCTGTCAATCTGTTTCTTCACTTCAGCAGGTGGGTATTGTAGTTGTAGGAATGCATGATAGAGATCTTGTAGGTGTTTGTCTCTGTTTGAGGGGTTGGAGCAAATGCGGTTATATCGTAGAGCTTGGCTGTAGACAATGGATCGAGTGGTATGATCTGGATGAAAGCTAGAGGCATGTAGGTAGGAATAGCGGTCAGTAGGTTTCCGATATAGGGTGGTGTTTATGTGACCATCGCTTATTAGCACCATAGTGTCCAGGAAGTGGATCTCTTGTGTGGACTGGTCCAGGCTGAGGTTGATGGTGGGATGGAAATTGTTGAAATCATGGTGGAATTCCTCAAGAGCTTCTTTTCCATGGGTCCAGATGATGAAGATGTCATCAATGTAGCGCAAGTAGAGTAGGGGCATTAGGGGACGAGAGCAGAGGAAGCGTTGTTCTAAGTCAGCCATAAAAATGTTGGCATGCTGTGGGGCCATGCGGGTACCCATCGCAGTGCCGCTGATTTGAAGGTATACATTGTCCCCAAATGTGAAATAGTTATGGGTGAGGACAAAGTCACAAAGTTCAGCCACCAGGTTAGCCGTGACAGTATCAGGGATACTGTTCCTGACGGCTTGTAGTCCATCTTTGTGTGGAATGTTGGTGTAGAGGCTTCTACAGCCATAGTGGCTAAGATGGTGTTTTTAGGAAGATCACCAATGGACTGTACTTTCCTCAGGAAGTCAGTGGTGTCTCGAAGATAGCTGGGAGTGCTGGTAACGAAGGGCCTGAGGAGGGAGTCTACATAGCCAGACAATCCTGCTGTCAGGGTGCCAATACCTGAGATGATAGGGCGTCCAGGATTTCCAGGTTTATGGATCTTGGGTAGCAGATAGAATACCCCAGGTCGGGGCTCCAGGGGTGTGTCTGTGCGGATTTGTTCTTGTGTTTTTTCAAGGAGTTTCTTGAGCAAATGCTGTAGTTTCTTTTGGTAACTCTCAGTGGGATCAGAGGGTAATGGCTTGTAGAAAGTGGTGTTGGAGAGCTGCCTAGTAGCCTCTTGTTCATACTCCGACCTATTCATGATGACGACAGCACCTCCTTTGTCAGCCTTTTTGATTATGATGTCCCTACTCTACTTGCGCTACATTGGTGACATCTTTATCATCTGGACCCATGGAAAAGAAGCCCTTGAGGAATTCCACCATGATTTCAACAATTTCCATCCCACCATCAACCTCAGCCTGGACCAGTCCACACAAGAGATCCACTTCCTGGACACTACGGTGCTAATAAGCGATGGTCACATAAACACCACCCTATATCGGAAACCTACTGACCGCTATTCCTACCTACATGCCTCTAGCTTTCATCCAGATCATACCACTCGATCCATTGTCTACAGCCAAGCTCTACGATATAACCGCATTTGCTCCAACCCCTCAGACAGAGACAAACACCTACAAGATCTCTATCATGCATTCCTACAACTACAATACCCACCTGCTGAAGTGAAGAAACAGATTGATAGAGCCAGAAGAGTACCCAGAAGTCACCTACTACAGGACAGGCCCAACAAAGAAAATAACAGAACGCCAATAGCCATCACCTTCAGCCCCCAACTAAAACCTCTCCAACGCATCATCAAGGATCTACAACCTATCCTGAAGGATGACCCATCACTCTCACAGATCTTGGGAGACAGGCCAGTCCTTGCTTACAGACAGCCCCCCAATCTGAAGCAAATACTCACCAGCAACCAAACACCACACAACAGAACCACTAACCCAGGAACCTATCCTTGCAACAAAGCCCGTTGCCAACTCTGTCCACATATCTATTCAGGGGATACCATCATAGGGCCTAATCACATCAGCCACACTATCAGAGGCTCGTTCACCTGCGCATCTACCAATGTGATAGATGCCATCGTGTGCCAGCAATGCCCCTCTGCCATGTACATTGGCCAAACTGGACAGTCTCTACGTAAAAGAATGAATGGACACAAATCAGACGTCAAGAATTATAACATTCAAAAACCAGTTGGAGAACACTTCAATCTCTCTGGTCACTCTATTACAGACCTAAGAGCGGCTATGCTTCAACAAAAAAGCTTCAAAAACAGACTCCAATGAGAGACTGCTGAATTGGAATTAATTTGCAAACTGGATACAATTATCTTAGGCTTGAATAGAGACTGGGAATGGATGAGTTATTACACAAAGTAAAACTATTTCCCCATGGTACTTCTCCCCCCCACCCCACCCCCCACTGTTCCTCTAATATTCTTGTTAACTGCTGGAATTAGCCTACCTTGCTTGTCACCATGAAAGGTTTTCCTCCTCCCCCCCCCCCGCTGCTGGTGATGGCTTATCTTAAGTGATCACTCTCCTTACAGTGTGTATGATAAACCCATTGTTTCATGTTCTCTGTGTGTGTATATAAATCGCTCCTCTGTTTTTTCCACCAAATGCATCCGATGAAGTGAGCTGTAGCTCACGAAAGCTTATGCTCTAATAAATTTGTTAGTCTTTACGGTGCCACAAGTACTCCTTTTCTTTTTGCGAATACAGACTAAGACAGCTGCTACTCTGAAACCTGACACTATTTAAGGAGTTCTGACATTGTCTGAAAAACATCTGACTTACCCTAAAAGTTTCCATGCAGCTGTTTTCACCTCCTTGTTTTTTAATGTGTAGATGATAGAGTTTAACATGGGGGCTAAGATGCTGTACTGGATGGAGACCAGTCTTTCCAGATCTGATGAAATCTTTGAGGTAGGCTTCATGTACCGAAAAAAGGCTGCTGAGTAGAACAAACCCATAACAATAAGGTGGGAGCTGCAGGTTGAGAAAGCTTTATGCCGGCCTTCTACGGAGTGTATACTCAGGATGGTAGAGATGATGTGAATGATATCAGAATGAGGAGGAATGAGCTCAAGCCAAATACAACAGAAGAAAGAAGCACCACTTTGTTGGTGAAAGTCTCAGTGCAGGAGAGCAGTAGAAGTAGAGGCAGCACACAAGTGAAATGATTGATCTCAGTGGGTCCACAGAAGTCTAACTTTATCATGGGAAGAGTGTTCACCAAGGAATATAAGAAACTTATTGTCCATGCACCTCCCACCAGCAGAATGCACACCTGCTTCTTCATAGTTACCAAGTAATGCAGTGAGTGGCATACAGCAGCGAACTGGTCATAAGCCGTTGCTGAGAGATTGAAAACTTCAGCACAGCCTGACAAGAGAAAGAAGAAGAGCTGGGCAATGCAGCCACCAACAGAAATGGTTTTCCATTTTGCTAGGAAGCTCTCCAGCATCTTAGGCACTGTGACTGTGGAAAAACAAATATCAAGGAAGGATAAATTACTTAAAAAGAAATACATGGGGGTGTGAAGATGAGAATCAGCTCTTATCACCAACATGATCAGCATGTTCCCCATCAGGGTGATTAGGTAAATGATTAAAAACACCACAAAGAGGAAAATCTGGAGCTGTGGATCACTGGAAAATCCCAAGAGAATAAACTCAGTCACTGTGGTTTGATTTTCCAACTCCATGTATTCGGCAAATATTAACCTGAGGGGGGAAAATTTGCAATGAAATTACTGGAAATATAATATAGTTTATTAAAGGGTTAAGTAGTTATGTAATCTATATGTTCTTTCATCATTGTCATCATACCAGGTTTCTCGTGCCCCATTTCACTACCCTATTGCTACTTAAGTGACAACAGTAGGAGGGAGTGTGATACATACATTCAAAGGTGGTATAGTGCTTATGATCCTGAACAGATCTATTACATACACTGTTATAGGTACAAAAGAAGTAACTGTTGCCAGGACTGGGATTCAAACTAAAATAATAATAATAATAATAATAAAAACTTGCAAAAGAATCACAGAAATTTCACTGGAGTGAAGGAGACCTGGATTCTGGCCTTAGCTCTGCCACAGTCCTGGGACAACTGACTTAAGGTACAGTTTTCAAAGTATGTGAATTAGGGGCTTAAATCCCATTGACTTTCATTGTGTCTTCGGCTCCTAAGTGCCATGGGGTCATATTTGTAAAGTATTGAGGTGCCTGAAATCTCAATGGGAGTTAGATACTTAAAGAATCCGGCCCTGAATTACTTTTGGAAATGAGATTAAGTGTCCTAGGTTCAGACCCTCAAAAGGATGTATGCACCTAATTCCCATTGGAGCGAGGTTCCTAACTCCCTTTAAGGATCTGGGTCTGAAGGGTACATCTACACAGCAAAAAAAAAAAAAAAAACTGGGATAGCAAGTCTCGGAGCCTGGGTCAACTGATTTGGGCTTGCACTACAGGGCCAAAAATAACAGTGGAGACATTCCTGCTTGAGCTGGAGCCCAGGCTCTGAAACTTGGCAAGGGGGTGGCTCTCAGAGCTCAGTACCCTAAGTCACTTAGGTGCTTTGGAAAATGTTATCCTCAGTCTCTCTGTGCCGCGGTTTCCCATCTGTAGAAAGGGGCTCATGCTTCCTGACCTTATAGTCATGTTGGACAAATAAATTCGTTCAGTCATGTTTGTGAGATGCTCATATACAGTGGAGGTGTAGAAGGTGGTGTAGGCATATGAACAGCTATATAATCATAGACAGACTTTCCCAAGGTCAAACAGGACATCTGTGGCAGAGGTGGGACTAGGACACAGAACTCCTGACTTTCCCTGCAGTACCTTAACCACATGACTTTCAAAATATGCATTATGGAGGAAAGAAAATGGACAGCTATTGAAATTTTGGCATGGGTTGGAAGCAAGTACTAATTGGATTTGTCTTAAATGGAAGGAGGCTTGAACTGCTCCCATTGAAATCAATTGCACGATAGGCAGAGAGATATCAAGTAAAGGATAAAGCATAAATGCTTGAATGTAATTAGTGTGGCAGTACATTCTTTATCCTTTGCCTGGTGCAAAGATGAAAATGTAGGTGTCAAGGTTCCTTCCCCACTCTGAACTCTAGGGTACAGATGTGGGGACCCGCATGAAGACCTCCTAAGCTTATTCTTACCAGCTTAGGTTAAAACTTCCCCAAGGCATATATTTCTTTCTTCCCTTGAGAACTAGCTCACGTTAAAATCTGGTACACTGCCACCACCAAGCGATTTAACAAAGAATCCGGGAAGAGCCCACTTGTAGACATCTTCCCCCAAAATATCCCCCCAAGCCCTTACACCCCCTTTCCTGGGGAGGCTTGAGAAAAAACAAGATGTGCACAAACCAGCCTTGGATTTTTAAGACCCAAAAAACCCATTCAGATTCTTAAAAAACAGAACTTTATTAGAAGAACAAAAAAAGATAAGAGAACAACTCTGTAAGATCAGAATGGAAGATAATCTTACAGGCAGTCAGATTCAAAACATAGAGAACCCCTCTAGGCAAAACCTTAAGTTACAAAAAGACACAAAAACAGGAATACACATTTCCTCCAGCACAGCGAATTTCACAAGCCAAAACAAAGAAAACCTAATGCATTTTCTAGCTAGATTACTTACTAACTTTACAGGAGTTGAAAGGCTTGCATCCTTATCAGTTCCTGGCAAAGGTCTCACACAGACAGACAAAAGCTTTTCCCTCCCCCCACCCCCAGATTTGAAACTATCTTGTCTCCTCATTGGTCATTTTGGGTCAGGTGCCAGCAAGGTTACTTTAGCTTCTTAACCCTTTACAGGTGAAAGGATTTTGTCTCTGGCCAGGAGGGATTTTATAGCAGGGTATACAAAAAGGTAGTTACCCTTCCCTTTATATTTATGACAGTAGGTCATTAGTATGAACTGATTCATAAAAAATATGTTTCAGATTTCTTTTGATGTTCATAGGATCAGGACTGCTTGGGGTGGTATGAGATTGTATCACCCAGATATTTATTATATGGCTCCCTTCACCATATGATCTGAGAGTCTCACAACTTTCCATGAATGATTACCTGTTTAGGCCCCTTGAGGCAGGGAGTCCACTGTCCACTGTCCACTTTACACTGGGAGGGAAGGAGAGATCAATGGAAATCAGACAATGTAAGTAAATGAATGAATGAAATGTTCACAGAATTCCAATTAAAATGTTGCCTCATTTTTGAACTTTTGTACATTTTACATTAAAGAAAATAAATTACTTTCCCATATGCCCAGCATTTATACTAAGTGAAATAATATAAAGGGGGTGGGGAAACAAGATAATAATGGAATCATGAACTGTGTATGGCATTGTGAATGTAGCAAGTTTGAAACATGACAGATAAAGCTGATGGCTTTCCACAGAAAAAATTAGAAAACTGTTGGTTGCATAGAATTCTTATATGGATGAGTTACTTTGGAAATTGGAGATTAGATAGATAAATCGATAATGTCTCTGAGCTGTAAGTTCTTTTATAAGCACATGGGTGAACCACTGGATCTCACATTATTCAGACAGGTAGCTAGAGTTAGGTGATTAGATGGATAATGTTGCATATGTTCTCAGCAGATGTATGATGTATGAATGGATAGATAGACCGCCTCTCACGACATGGACAAAAAGGCAAAGAGTTAGATTAGATATAGATAAACAGGAATAGTTAGATAGTTCTGAGCATATCTTGACATTAGATTTGAGCATGAATAGCTAGATATATAGACTGAAATCCTGACTCCACAAAAATCAATGTGAATTTTGCCATTAGTTCTGAACATTTTCCTATTTGTTCCATATGGCTAATATTACATTTCAGTTGATAAACTGCTGAGGAAACAAACACATTCTGTCCATTCTGATAAATCTCATAGAATCTCAGGGTTAGAAGGGACCTCAGGAGGTCATCTAGTCCAACCCCCTACTCAAAGCAGGACCAATCCCCAATTTTTGCCCTAGATCCCTAAATGGCCCCCTCAAGGATTGAACTCATAACCCTAGGTTTAGCAAGCCAATGCTCAAACCACTGAGCTAGCCCTCCCCTCAAAAAACAGGATAGGATATCAGGGTTGAAGGGACCTCAGAAAGTCATCTAGTCCAACCCCCTGCTCAAAGCAGTACCAATCCCCAATTTTTGCCCCAGATACCCAAATGGCCCCCTTAAGGATTGAACTCAACCCTGGGTTTAGCAGGGCAATACACAAACCACTGAGCTATCCCTCCCCCCCAGTGAATCAGAATTTGCCAGAAGGCCAGAGACTGGGTTCACCAGCTTGGGTCTCCTTTAAAGAGCTGATACGGTTTGTATTAAGAGCTCACTTCTATTTTCATCTCCTTCCTGATATTCTGAGTGTTTAATTAGCAGAATCTCTCAGAAGACCCTGCAGCAAACACAGGACTAATTACAAGGACATGTCAGGCAATGCAGGGAAAGAGTTTAGCTAATGGAGGGGGGGGGGGAGGGATAGCTTAGTGATTTGAGCATTGGCCTGCTAAACTCAGGGTTGTGAGCTCAATCCTTGAGGGGGCCATTTAGGGATCTGGGGCAAAAATTGGGGATTGGTCCCGCTTTGAGCAGGGGTTTGGACTAGATGACCTCCAGAGGTCCCTTCCAACTCTGATATTGTATGATTCTATGAATGGATGTTATCCTGGGGGATAATTACACCTCTCCGGACATTATATTCTTCAGAGCAATGATCTGAGGTCAGATCCCCTTTGCTAATGCTTATGGATCTATCCGTGACCTCTATCATCTATTAATCACTTCATTCATAAAGAAGGACCTACATCTACACCACTGATCACTGAAGCAGGTCCTGCTTGGGGGGAGGGATAGCTCAGTGGTTTGAGCATTGGCCTGCTAAACCCAGGGTTGTGAGTTCAGTCCTTGAGGGGGCCATTTAGAAATCTGGGGCAAAAATTGGGGATTGGTCCTGCTTTGAGCAGGGGGTTGAAGTAGATGATCTTCTGAGGTCCCTTCCAACCCTGATTTTCTATGATTCTCCCCACCCACTTTCTTATCGCCTCATTTCCCCGCTCTTGTTGCCCAGTCAGTGTGTAAATTACACCCACTCACAGTGGCTTATGCCAAAGCTTTGAGGTGCAGCAACATCTGTGCAGGTCCTGGCAAAAAAATAAATAAAGATGGTGTTTCTAATCACTTGTCATTGTTTGCATTGTGACATAGAGCTGGTGGAAAAAATTAAATCAAAACTGTTTTTTAAAGGACATTTGAGTTTGTGACAATATTTTTAAATGTCTTCTTTCCATAGAAAATTTTGGCTTTTCATTCAAAATGTGAAAACTGAAAATGTTTTGGCTGAAAATCTCCATTTTCACTTATTTATTTGTAACCTCTGCTTGCTCAAAGTGGCACTCTGTCCCTCTCTAGTGGTGGCTAGTCCTCTGGAGATTGATGAGGCTGCTACAGCCTTGTGTAAGAGAGAGATATCTTTTAGCGTTAAGGTCCAGAGATCCCAGGTTTGATCCCCACTGCAGACCTTGTGTATTTTGATGTTATATATTTATTTATTTTTGAAAAGTCAAAATTTTCCATGGAAAATGTCAGTTACAACTTTTTTGTTTGTGTTTATTGAAGTTGTTGGAGGGGGAATCACATGTTCTGACTAGCTCTATTGATATATCTTTCTGGGAGCTCTTTCCCTTGCTATCGCAAGTTGTGATAGAGTTAACTCATTGTGTTCAAATGAAATTATTGGAAACTCTGGGTGCTCAATATCTCTAAAAAATCTGGCCCATTGTTTGTTCTGTGTTGGAGCTCTCTGAAAATGTTCAGACAAAAAGTTTTCACATCAGACAATACAGTTTGATGAAAACTTTTTTTTGAAAATTTCATTTTTGATTAATTTTTTCAGTTTTTGAGATGTTTTTCAAAATGTCAGTCAAAACCTGCTGTTATTAAACTTCAGATAACTAATTAACTAACTGTTAGATGTGGGGTATGACTGGACTCAGGGGGTATGTCCGCACTGCAATGTAAGCTCAGGGTTAGTGGAACTTCAGTCAGGTAACTCATGTTAAACAGACTGGGGCTTGAGCATCCACACTAATTCTTAACCCTTTACATTAAGAATTTTCTAACTTGGGTTCAAATCTGGGGCACTGGCATCCACACTGCAACACACAGTCCTGAGTCAAGCCAACTATATCACAGACTCCCTACCACCCTCTTGCACTGGAAAACTTTACTGCCCACTCTCCTGTGCAAGGAAACAGGCAGAGTGTCTGTGAGGTGCTGGTGGCCATTTCAGCGGTGTTTTCTGACACACCAAAGGCACCTGCCAGAGTTTTGGATGGAGCTGGAGGAGGAGGCAGAGGACTACGTGGGCATGGCAGACTTGCACTGGTAGATGATGCTCTGTACACTTTGTATAGCCGCTGGTGCCCCCTACATAGACCAGCACTTCTGGCACAGGGCCTAAAGCACAGACTGGTGGGATCACAGCATCATGCAGACCTTGGATGACCACCAGTGGATCCAGAACTTTCACATGAGGAAAGCTACATTTTTGGAGCTTTATGACCATCTTGTCCCAACCCTCGAGCAGAAAGACACACTCATGAGGCCAACCTTGATGATCAAGAAGTGGGGTGTTATTGCCGACTGGAAGCTGGCTACCCCAGACTGCTACAAGGTGATTACCCACTAGTTTGGGATTGGAAAGTTGACTGTGGGTAAAGTGGTGGTGTAGGTTTCTGAGGCAATCAGGCATGTGGTTTAGGTGTGCCCAAGGTGGCAGGCATTATAGATATTCCTGAGGTAACTGCTGGCTTTGAGAAAATGGGATTTTCAATCTGTGCCGAGGCCACTGATGGGACTTATGCACTCACAGTTTTCTCTCCTCAAGAAGCACATGAGTACATCAACAGCAAAGATTACTAATCCATTGTTATACAGGCCCTTATGGACCACAGAGGCTAATTTATGAGTGTCAGGGTCAGCTGCACTGGGAAAGTTCATGAGGCCAGAATTTTTTGCCTATCTGGATTCTACATTCATGGACATGCTGGGACACATCCCACAAAATGACATGGTCATCAATGGAGTAATGATCCCCACAGTTATTCTGGGGGACCCTCTTTTGCCTTGTCTCATGAAACTGTACCAGGATTGCAAAGGCCTTGGTTTAATTACACTGTCAGCCAGTGCAGAAGGGTTGTGGAATGTGCTTTTGACAAACTGAAATCCCACTGGAGATGTCTACAGACTCATTTACAAATGGGTATGTAGACATCTCCTATGGGATTTCAGTTTGTCAGTGTCATAGATGCTGTCCGGATCACTGTGGCTTGCTGTGCTCTTCACAATCATTGTGAGACCAGAGATGAGATATTTTCCCCTCAGCAGACCTGTGACACAGAGGAGCCACTTAATCGGTATGCTCAGCCAGCCAGTGCACGGACCACAGCTGGAGCATTGTGCACCCAGGTAACAGAAATCAGGTATACTTTGTGCACCCACATTATGGATTTGCATGGCCCAAAGGAAGAGGAGGAACAGTACTTCTATGAATGTGCTTGTGTGGGGCAGGTTCAGTTCTTGGCAGAAGCAGGGGCTTGATTGCCACGCCACGTACTTATGAATGACGTGATGAATTATGAATTGGGGGTGGGAGCGAGGGATGATTCACAGTATTGATTCATATAAGTAAGTGATTGAAGTGTGGACTATTGCACCTAAATGTATAGAGGAATAGTGTTTCCTTAGTAATTGCAAATTGTTCCTGATGATGTGCTTAGCTTCTTTATTCCAAATCATGATTGAGCAATGAGATGGAGTGATAGCCATGAGCTTTCTTAATAACATAAAGAGCTTTATTTTATTTATTAAAATGTGTGAAAAAGCTCTGTCCTTGCCACTGTGGGTCCCACATTTCCTGGTGGATTTCGCTAACCTCAGAGGCTCACTGTGACCCTCCACGTAACCCTTCTTTCTCTTGAAACAAGGGTCACACTCTATTCAGCCATTTTCATCATAAGCCAGTGAGGGAGGTGAGGAGAAGTTATCCTTCCTTGCACAGTCTCTGTTGTCTCCCAATCTCAGTGATTAATCATGGGGCAAAGGGGGTGTGAGAGCCCAGGCCCACCCTCCACTCCGGGATCCCGTCCAGGGACCCTAATAGTATCAGCTATGGTAGCTGATCTTTTAGAAACATGAGGTACAATTCCCTGGGCTACTTCCCTCATAGTAGCCCTCACATCCTCAAGCTTCACTTCACCCTTACCTCAGGGCCTCCTTCCTTGTGCCTGATATGGTGTGTACTGCTCAGTCTCTCCAACAGCACAACTTCCTCCCACAGCTCCTGACATGCACACCCACCTGACTGACTGGGAGGCTTTTAACTAGTTTCAGCCAGACCCTGATTGGCTTCAGGTGCCCCAGTCAACCTAGCCTTCTCCCTGCCTTCTGGAAAGTTCTTAATTGGCCCCAGGTGTCTTAATTGACCTGAAGCAGCTGCCACTTCACTTATCGTGGTACCACGGATTTGTTTAGCCTGGAGCGAATCTCTCTCGCTCTCCCCACTGCTCTCCCATAGCCTTCTAGCTTGGAGGGAGGTGGGAAGCTGGTACTCCTGCTGCTACTAGGCCCTAAACTCTCCCTGCTGCTCCAGCTGCTCCCCTGGCTGGGCCAGACACCCCCCATTCTCTGCTACTTGGCTGCTGGACCCCCCACTCTTGGGTGCTGCTACTGCTCCAACTGCAGCCCAGTGGGCTAGCAGCCCCCCTCCCCAGAGAGGAGAAGTGAGAGACCCCAGCCACTGCTATTGTAGATACCACCACCAGCACCACCACCTGAGAGGGGTCCATTCTGCCTGCCTGGACCACCACCTGGAGTTCCTGGAGCTGCTGCTGCTGCAGAGGCCGCTGCCTGGAGCTGCTGAAGCCCGAGGAGGAGAAGAAGAGGATCATCTGCCAGTGGGGCAGCACCTATAGACTCTACAGACCACCGTGGAGGGGACCTAAGACTGAGTAATTTCAAACTGTGCTCTTGTGGTGGGGGTTTTGACTGTGTTTGTAGAGACACAGGAGGTGTGGCGTGGAGCTGCCCCCCGATCCATCTGTGTGTCCCCCCCAACCCCCACCACTATTACCACCACCGCTGCCCCCTCCACCACCCCCACTGGCTGTATACCATCTGCCTCAGCTCCTGCCTCTGGACTCAGCTGCTTACTTGGCTTGCCACGCCCTATTTCCACCATTTGGGCCAGAAGCAGCAGCAAGCTAAAAAAGACTTGTGCAAGTGCACATGGGCACATGTGCCCCCCCCGGACTGCCTAACCCCCAGCTTTGCCTTTTACTACCTGCCCCATTTGCCACTTGCTTTGCCTCCTCTTTTGCTCCAGCCCCCCTTACTAGCTTCAGTTTGTTTGCCTGCCCCGCCCATTTCCTTCTGCAGCCTTTGTTTGTTTGCCCCGCCCGAGCCTCTGAAGCTAGCCCCTTGGTTTCCCTGTTCTACCCCCAGACCGCTTAGCCCCTCGCTCCATGTGCCCATGCCCCCTCCCATGCACTTGTGCAACTCCCCATTTCAGTTGCAACCCTCTTCACTGCACCTTCAATGTTGTTGAATCCCCCCCCCACATAGTGCACCAAGAGGAGCCGGAATTTCCACCTTGTGTCGGTGACTGACCCCTAACCCCTGATTGCCCCCCGTCCAGCCCACCCCTTTTGGCGCCCTCCTCCCCTGCCTGCAGCCTAGCGGGGAGGAGTGGTCGACCTGCTTCCCCTCTCCCCTCCTCCTTTTGATGTCCTCCCTTTCCTCCTTGCTCATGATGGCGGGGGATGAGACGGGTGAGACCTCTCCAGTAGCCCGAGCTCCCCCTCCCCCGCCTGCCCCTCTGTCACCCCCCCAAGCTTCTACGTCCGCTGCCAAACCATCTGCCATCGCCCCCGCTGGGGCACCAGCAGCGACGGGCACCGGGGTGACCTCCACTGCTGCCACGTCTCTCACCCCCTCAGATTTGGGGGGAGTCCTCCCAGCCGGCGGGAAGGGCCAGGGGAAGAAGAAGGGGAAGGGCCCCGCTAAAAAGACCAGGCCCTCCATGGCAGGGGCTGCCCCCAATGCCCCGGCCCCATCTCCAGCTGGGGCGCCCCTCCCCGCTGTTCCCTCCACCAGCTCTGCAGGTGTCCCTCCCCCGGCCCCCAGAGCATACGCCCAGGTGGCGGCAGCCCCCCCGCCTGCCGCTACATCATTTCTCCAGCCCACCGCCTCCGCTACCATCTATAGCGGCCGGGGCCCCTTTCCCACCATGACCAGGAAGCACGGCGTCCGTTGCCTCTTGGTGCCCGCCTCACCCCACGTGGAGACCTATGTGCGGGCATTGGCGAGGGTGGTGGGGCCCACGGCCATTGTGGCGGCCTCCAAAATGTATGGCAAGGTCGTCTTCTTCCTAGCATCGGAGGCCGCCACCCAGGAGGCGGTGGAGAAGGGCCTGGCGGTGGGGGGCGTGTTCGTCCCCTTAGAGCCGCTAGAGTATCTGGGCGTCCGCCTGGTCCTGACCTCCGTCCCTCCCTTTCTCCCCAATGCAGCCCTGTTACCCGCCCTTTCTACCTTGGGGAAGCCCATCTCTGTCATCAGCCCTCTCCCGTTGGGCTGCAAAGACCCCGCCCTCCGTCACGTCCTCTCCTTCCGCCGGCAAGTGCAGCTTCAACTGCTGCCGGCGGCGCGCGACGGAGAGGCACTGGAGGGGTCCTTCCTAGTCCCCTACCAGGGGACCCCTTATAGGGTGCATTATTCCACGGGGGAGGCCCGGTGCTACCTCTGCCGGGCGATGGGGCACGTCCGGAGGGACTGCCCCCTGGCCCGGAAGAAGGGCCATCCAGGACCCCCGAGCCCCGGCAGGGCACCGGCCCCGTCATCGCCGACGCCCCTGGCTGCCCGGCACCTGAAACCGCCCCTCCTCCTTCACAATCCACCATTGCTCCCGCTCAGGCCCAAAGGGCACCTCCCCCACTATGCCCAGACGAGCGGGAGAACCCCGCCCCCGCTGCTTGCAATCTGGCGGGGCCTGTGGAGGAGGGTGCGGCAGGGACACCGCCAAGCATGGTAGAGGGCCCGCCCCAAGGGGAATCTTCCCTCCCTTGTGCTGCCCCACCGTTACCTCCTCGAGTCCCTGAGCCATGGCCTCTGCCCTCTGACACAACCCCTGCTAGCCAGCCCCCGGATGATGCCATGGAGGGCTGGGCCCTAGTCCAGGGGAAGCGGGGCAAGCGGAAGGCTCGAGCTCCGCTCCTCCCATCTGATGCGGAGGCCCCCCGGAAGACCAGGAAGGGGGGCACCGATGCCGAGCCTTCCGCTCTACCCACGGGTGTCTTCCACCCACCAGAGCCGGCTGGGGAAGACGTGGCAGCACTGGAAGACGGTATATCCCCTCCATGGGAATCCCTCCCCTCCAAGACCCCCGAGGCACCATCTGAAACCCCAGTGTGCCCCAAAGTAACCATCGCGTCAGGTGCCGGCGGGGAGAATCCTGGGGTAGCGGAAAACAATTTCCCCTCTATATATGAGGAGATCGAGGCCCTGGGTCTGACCCCGGTCACCCAGGGGGAGGACGATCCTATGCCAGCGGGCCTCGATCTGGGCGACTTCTTTCCAGCCCCCCTTTCCCCATACTCCCTCCCCCTAACCGTCGCTTCTGCTCCCACCTCCGAGGAGCCCCTGGACTCCTCCATCAACCCGGCTGCAGAAGGCACCCTGCTGAGAGCCACCGAGCCAGTTGAGGCGACGGCCAGTGCCACGCGGCTGGAACCTGAGCCACCAGGGGCATCCCTCGCTGGTGAGGAGCATTCGACCTCCTTTCCGGGAGAGGACCCTACAGAAGAAAGTCCACCTTCTGATGCCGTGGCTGCCAAATCCACCAGACAGCTTGCGCCCGGCATCGGTGAGAGCCCTCTCCCGACCCAGAATCTCATCTCTACCCCTGCCCCTGCCCTTCTGCCGCCCACCTCCCGAGATATTATTGCCACCCCTGGGACAGTCTCCTTCCCCTTTCCAACAGATGACTCCCAGGGAGTGGCCTTTGTGTTTGCCCGTCCCGACCCACCAGGGGCTGCTATCCTCCCTCCGCCGCCCCCTATCGCCCCAGCATTCAGGTCAACCCATCAAGAGCCCCGTCGGGGGTCCGCACCCTGTCTGCCCGTCCCGCTGGGCCAGGGGGCTGTACCAAGGGCCCCATCGGGAAGCAACCAGACCATAACCCCAGCCCCCCATGCGCTGCGAGAGGAGTTGCGGGAGTTCCTAGAAGACGTCCGTGGCTCCCGCAACAAAGTCCAGCTTGCCCTCCAGCGATGGGGGGACTTTAATCAAATCCTCCGGGCCGCAAGGGCCCTCATGGGGGAGGGGAAAAGGACCGGGAGACAGGGCGCCGCGGCCTACCAGCGGGTCCGCCACTTCCGTGACTCCTTACTCACCTACGGGGTGGGTCACGGACTGCTACGCGGCCCGCCGGGAGTCACAAGCATTCCTGCCGGCGAGGATCCCCCCCAGCCCTCCTCATGGCACCCTTTACCATCGCAACATTGAACACCCGTGGCTGTAAGATGGGTCTCCGCAGGTCCCAGGTGCTCTCCTTCCTTCGAGAGGGGAGGTACTCTGTGGTTTTCCTGCAGGAGACCCATACGGATCTGACCGCCGAAGACAGCTGGCGGCTGGATTGGGGGGACAGGGTCTACTTTAGCCACCTCACAGTTCATACGGGTGGAGTGGCGACCCTGTTCTCCCCCGACCTACGGCCCGAGGTGCTGGGGGTCGCCGAGGCTGTGCCGGGTCGCCTGCTGCACCTCCGGGTCCAAATGGAGGGGCTCGTAGTCAACCTCGTCAACATCTATGCCCCAGCAGCGAGCCCGGAGCGGCTGCAATTCTATCAGCAGGCATCCGCCTTCCTCGGCACCTTGGATCCTCAGGAGTGCCTGGTCCTGGGAGGGGACTTTAACATCACCCTTGAGGAACGGGACCGCTCGGGAACCGAGAAGAGCCAGGCCGCCGTGGCCGTCCTCCAGGAGATAGTCGAACACCACTCCCTGGTGGACGTCTGGCGCGACCACCACCCGGATGACGCTTCCACGTTCACCTTTGTCCGGGTGGAGGCCCATCGGTCGCGCCACTCCCGGTTGGACCGCATTTATTTATCACGCTTTCATCTTACACGAGCCCACTCCTCCAGCATCCGGCCGGCCCCATTTTCTGACCATCACATAGCCACCGTGACAGCCTCCCTCTGCGCGGAGAGGCCGGGGCCGGCCTATTGGCATTTTAACAACAGCTTGCTGGAGGATGCGGGCTTCGTGGCGTCCTTCCGGGAGTTCTGGCTGGCCTGGCGAGGGCAGCGGCGTGCCTTTCCCTCGGCACGGCGGTGGTGGGACGTAGGGAAGGTGCGCGCCCGGCTCTTCTGCCGTGACTACACCCGGGGCACCAGCCGACGGAGGGATGCAGCGATAGAGCAGTTGGAACGGGAGGTCTTAAAGCTGGAGAGGCGTCTGGCCGCCAGCCCCGAGGATCCACCCCTCTGCGGAGCGTGCCGGGAGAAGCGGGAGGAGCTCCGGAGCCTCGAGGACCATCGGGCCCGGGGTGCCTTTGTTCGATCCCGCATCCGTCTCCTTCGGGAGATGGATTGCGGCTCCCGCTTCTTCTACGCCCTGGAAAAAAAGAGGGGGGCTAAGAAACATATCATCTGCCTACTGACTGAGGATGGCACCCCCCTCACGGATCCGGTGGAGATGTGCGAGAGGGCGAGAGCCTTCTACGCAAGCCTTTTCTCCCCGGAGCCGACCGATCCTAACGCTTGCAGAGTGCTGTGGGAGGAGCTCCCGACGGTCAGCGTGGGCGACCGAGACCGGCTAGAGCTGCCTCTCACTCTGGCCGAGTTCTCGGAAGCCCTCCGTCGCATGCCCACCAATAAATCTCCGGGCATGGACGGGCTGACCGTGGAGTTCTACCGCGTGTTCTGGGATGTCCTGGGCCCAGACCTAGTCACCGTCTGGGCCGAGTCTTTGCAGAGCGGGGTCCTCCCTCTTTCGTGCAGGCGAGCCGTGCTCGCCTTATTGCCGAAGAAGGGGGACCTCCGCGATTTACGAAATTGGCGTCCCGTCTCGCTCCTCAGCACGGACTACAAAATCGTGGCAAAAGCCATCTCCCTGAGGCTAGGGTCCGTGCTGGCGGACGTGGTCCACCCAGACCAGACCTACACCGTCCCGGGCCGCAGTATCTTCGACAACCTCTATCTGGTCCGGGACCTATTGGAACTTGGGTGTAGGGATGGTCTGTCGTTCGCCCTCCTGTCCTTAGATCAGGAGAAGGCGTTCGACAGGATGGATCACGGGTATCTCCTGAGCACTCTGCAGGCATTTGGCTTCGGACCCAGATTTGTGAACTTCTCCGGGTGCTGTACGCTTCCGCAGAGTGTCTGGTAAGACTCAACTGGACCCTGACCGAACCGGTCAACTTCGGGCGAGGAGTACGGCAGGGGTGCCCCCTCTCAGGCCAGCTCTACGCTCTGGCGATCGAGCCCTTCCTCTGTCTCCTCCGAAGGAGGTTGACAGGGTTGGTGCTGAGGGAGCCGGAGCTGCGGCTGGTCCTGTCGGCGTACGCTGATGACGTGCTCCTCATGGTCCAGGACCCGGGCGACTTGGTGCGAGTGGAGGCTTGCCAGGCCATCTATTCAGCAGCCTCCTCTGCGCGGGTCAACTGGGTCAAGAGCTCTGGCTTGGTGGTAGGGGACTGGCGGCAGGCGAGCCCCCGCCCACCCGCGCTTCAAGCCATCCGGTGGAGCACGGGTCCGCTGCTCTATCTGGGCGTTTACCTTTCTGCCACGCATCCCTCTCTGCCGGAGAACTGGCAGAATTTAGAGGGCGGGGTGATAGAGCGGCTCCGGAAATGGACAGGACTGCTCCCGGTGCCTCTCCCTTCGAGGGAGAGCGTTAGTGCTTAATCAACTAGTCCTGTCCATGCTTTGGTACCGGCTCAACACCCTGGTCCCGGCCCCGGCTTTCCTGACCAACCTGCGGACATCGATTCTGGAGTTCTTTTGGTCAGGACTGCACTGGGTCCCTGCAGGGGTTCTCCATCTACCTGTGGAGGAGGGAGGGCAGGGCCTCAAATGTCTGCTTACTCAGGTCCATGTCTTCCGCCTCCAGACCCTGCAGAGGCTCCTTTATGGTGCAGGTAGTCCGGCGTGGAGCATACTGGCGCACGCCTTCCTGCGCCGCTTCCGAGGGCTCCGATACGACCGGCAGCTCCTTTATCTCCATCCGAGAGGTCTTCCGCGAGACCTCTCCGGGCTGCCGGTCTTCTACCAGGACCTCCTCCGGACCTGGAAACTCTTTACAACGAGCAGGTCCGTGGCGGCCACCGAGGGGGCAGATCTCCTCGCGGAGCCCCTGCTACACAACCCCCAGCTCCGTTTGCAGGTGGCGGAGTCCCGCTCGGTGCGCCAGAGGTTGGTCCTGGCAGAGGTCACAAGAATCGGAGACCTCCTGGACTATGACCGGGGAGACTGGCTGGATCCCCTAACCTTCGCTCAGCGCATGGGGCTTTCCAGACCTTGTACTCCCCGATGCATACTTCAGGAGGTGAAGGCCGCTTTGCCGCCCGCTGCTCGGGTTTATCTCGACCGGGTCCTGCACGAGGGCACGCCCCGCCCACCCACTACCCCAGGCCCGCCGGACCTTTTAATGGGACCCCTCCCCCGTGGACCCAACCGATCCCTTCACCCCTTCACTAGAAGCCGGCTGCACGAGATGCAGCCGGTCTGTTTTCAAACCGCGCCAAGAAAACATCTCTACACGCTCGTGTTCCACACCCTTCACGCCCGCACCCTCGTGTCCCGCCCCGATACAAAATGGCGGGACCTCCTGCCACCTTCGGAGGGTGAGGAGCCCCGGTGGGCCAGCCTATATTCCATCTTAGTCCCAAAGCCCGCCGGGGGATGTCAGTTGGCGGCTCCTTCACGGAGCCGTGAGCACGGGCGTGTACTTGGCGCGGTTCACCACAATCCCAGACACCTGCCCCTTTTGCGGCGTGAGGGATACCCTGGCACATGTCTACCTGGAGTGTGCCAGGCTGCAGCCCCTATTCTGGCTCCTCACCAATATCTTATTACGTTTTTGGTTGCACTTCTCCCCTCACCTTCTCATTTATGCACTCCCTATCCGTGGCCCCACAAAGTCCCGGGATCTCCTGGTCAACCTCCTCCTGGCCCTAGCTAAAATGGCCATCTACAAAACCAGAGTGAGGAGGTTGGCCGATGGAGTCTCCTGTGACTGTGGGGCCTATTTCCGATCCTCGGTCCGTTCACGTATCCGGGCAGAGTTCCTCTGGGCGGCGTCCTCTGACTCCCTGACGCCTTTGAGGAGCAGTGGGCTCTGTCCGGGGTTCTCTGCTCGGTGTCCCCGTCCGGTTCCCTTCTTTTGACCCTTTGACCGCACTCCTGTCCCTGTTATTTTATTAGTTGTCCCCCGGAATTTTTTGGGTATCTAGGTCCTGTGGATCCCCCTTTTAGGCTGGGGGGGACCCTTTAGCAGTGGACGGGCTTCGCCCGCCCACTTCCCGGATCCCAATAAGACTGCTCTCCCATAGCCTTCTAGCTTGAAGGGAGGTGGGAAGCTGCTACTCCTGCTGCTAGGCCCTAAGCTCTCCCTGCTGCTCCCCTGGCTGGGACAGACACCCCCCATTCTCTGCTACTTGACTGCTGGACCCCCCACTCTTGGGTGCTGCTACTGCTCCAACTGCAGCCCCGGGGGGGGGGGGCTGCTAGCCCACTCCCCAGAGAGGAGGAGTGAGGGACCCCAGCCACTGCTGTTGTGGATACCACCACCAGCACCACTACCTGAGAAGGGTCCATTCTGCCTGCCTGGATCACCACCTGGAGTTCCTGGAGCTGCTGCTGCTGCAGAGGCTGCTGCCTGGAGCTGCTGAAGCCCGAGGAGGAGAAGAAGAGGATCATCTGCCAGTGGGGCAGCACCTAGAGACTTTGCAGACCATGGAGGGGGCCCTAAGACTGAGTAATTTTCAAACTGTGCTCTTGTGGTGGGGGTTTTGACTGTGTTTGTAGGGACACAGGGGGTGTGGCGTGGAGCTTCCCCCCAATCCATCTGTGTGTCCCCCCAACCCCCACCACTATTACCACCACCGCTGCCCCCTCCACCCCCCCACTGGCTGTATACCATCTGCCTCAGCTCCTGCCTCTGGACTCAGCTGCTTGCTTGGCTTGCCACGCCCTATTTCCACCCTTTGGGCCAGAAGCAGCAGCCAGCTAAAAAAGACTTCTGCAAATGCACATGGGCACATGTGCCCCCCCCCCCGGACTGCCTACCCCCTAGCTTTGCCCTTTACGACCTGCCCCATTTGCCACTTGCTTTGCCTCCTCTTTTGCTCCAGCCCCCGATACTAGCTTCAGTTTGTTTGCCTGCCCCGCCCATTTCCTTCTGCAGCATTTGTTTGTTTGCCCCGCCCCAGCCTCTGAAGCTAGTCCCTTGGTTTCCTGTTCTACCTCCAGACCGCTTAGCCCCTCGCTCCGTGTGCCCATGCCCTCTCCCATGCACTTGTGCAATTCCCCATTTCAGTTACAACCCTCTTCACTGCACCCCCAATGTTGTTGTATCACCCCCTCCCCTAGTGCACCAAGAGGAGCCGGAATTTCCACCTTGTGTCAGTGACTGACCCCTAACCCCTGATTGCCCCCCCCGTCCAGCCCACACCTTTTGGCGCCCTCCTCCCCTGCCTGCAGCCTAGCGGGGAGGAGTGGTCGACCTGCTTCCCCCTCTCCCCTCCTCCTTTTGGTGTCCCCCCTTTCCTCCTTGCTCATGATGGAGGGGGATGAGACGGGTGAGACCTCTCCAGTAGCCCGAGCTCCCCCTACCCCGCCTGCCCCTCAGTCACCCACCCAAGCTTCTACCTCTGCTGCCAAACCATCTGCCATCGCCCCCGCTGGGGCACCAGCAGCGACGGGCACCGGGGTGACCTCCACTGCTGCCACGTCTATCACCCCCTCAGATTTGGGGGGAGTCCTCCCAGCCGGCGGGAAGGGCCAGGGGAAGAAGAAGGGGAAGGGCCCCGCTAAAAAGACCAGGCCCTCCATGGCAGGGGCTGCCCCCAATGCCCCGGCCCCATCTCCAGCTGGGGCGCCCCTCCCTGCTGTTCCCTCCACCAGCTCTGCAGGTGTCCCTCCCGTGGACCCCAGAGCATACGCCCAGGTGGCGGCAGCCCCCCCGCCTTCCGCTACATCATTTCTCCAGCCCACCGCCTCCGCTACCATCTATAGCGGCCGGGGCCCCTTTCCCACCATGACCAGGAAGCACAGCGTCCGTTGCCTCCAGGTGCCCGCCTCACCCCACGTGGAGACCTATGTGTGGGCATTGGCGAGGGTGGTTGGGCCCACGGCCATTGTGGCGGCCTCCAAAATTTATGGCAAGGTCGTCTTCTTCTTAGCATCAGAGGCCGCCGCCCAGGAGGCGGTGGAGAAGGGCCTGGCGGTGGGGGGCGTGTTCGTCCTCTTAGAGCCGCTAGAGGACCTGGGCGTCCGCTTGGTCCTGACCTCCGTCCCTCCCTTTCTCCCCAATGCCGCCCTGTTACCCGCCCTTTCTACCTTAGGGAAGCCCATCTCTGTCATCAGCCCTCTTCCATTGGGCTGCAAAGACCCCGCCCTCCGTCACGTCCTCTCGTTCCGCCGGCAAGTGCAGCTTCAATTGCCACCGGCGGTGCACGACGGAGAGGCACTCGAGGGGTCTTTCTTAGTCCCCTACCAGGGGACCCATTACCGGGTGCATTATTCCACGAGGGAGGCCCGGTGCTACCTCTGCCAGGAGATAGGGAACGTCCGGAGGGACTGCCCCCTGGCCCAGGAAAGAGAGGCATCCGGGACCTCCGAACCCCGGCAAGGCACTGGCACCGTCATCGCCGATGCCCCTGGCTGCCCGGCGTCCGAAACCGCCCCTCCTCCTTCCCAGTCCACCATTGCTCCCGCTCAGGCCCAAGGGGCACCTCCCCCACTATGCCCAGACGAGCGGGAGAACCCCGCCCCTGCTGTTTGCAATCTGGCGGGGCCTGTGGAGGAGGGTGCGGCAGGGACACCGCCAAGCATGGGAGAGGGCCCACCCCAAGGGGAATCTTCCCTCCCTTGTGCTGCCCCACCGTTACCCCCTCGAGTCCCTGAGCCATCGCCTCTGCCCCCTGACACAACCCCTGCTAGCCAGCCCCAGGATGATGCCATGGAGGGCTGGGCCCTAGTCCAGGGGAAGCGGGGCAATCGGAAGGCTCGAGCTCCGCTCCTCCCATCTGATGCGGAGGCCCCCCGGAAGACCAGGAAGGAGGGCACCGATGCCGAGCCTTCCGCTCTACCCATGGGTGTGTTCCATCCACCGGTGCCGGCTGGGGAAGACGTTTCAGCATTGGGAGGCAGTATCTCCCCTCCACGGGAGTCCCTCCCCTCCAAGACCCCTGAGCCACCATCTGAAACCCCAGTGTGCCCCGAAGTAACCGTCGCGTCAGGTGCCGGCGGGGAGAATCCCAGGGTAGCGGAAAACAATTTCCCATCTATATATGAGGAGATCGAGGCCCTGGGACTGACCCCGGTCACCCAGGGGGAGGACGATCCTATGCCAGCGGGCCTCGATCTGGGCGACTTCACTCCAGCCCCCCTTTCCCCATGTTCCCTCCCCCTAACCGTTGCTTCTGCTCCCACCTCAGAGGAGCCCCTGGACTCCTCCATCAACCCGGCTGCAGAGGGCACCCCGTTGAGAGCCGCCGAGCCAGTTGAGGCGACGGCCTGTGCCACGCGGCTGGAACCTGAGCCACCAGGGGCATCCCTCGCTGGTGAGGAGCATTCGACCTCCTTTCCATGAGAGGACCCTACAGAAGAAAGTCCACCTCCTGATGCCGTGGCTGCCAAATCCACCAGAGAGCTTGCGCCTGGCATCAGTGAGAGCCCTCTCCCAACCCAGACTCTCACCTCTACCCCTGCCCCTGCCCTTATCCCGCCCACCTCCCGAGATATCATTGCCACCCCTGGGATTGTCTCCTTTCCCTTTCCAACAGATGACTCCCAGGGAGTGGCCTTTGTGTTTACCCGTCCCGACCCACCAGGGGCTGCTATCCTCCCTCCGCCGCCCCCTATCGCCCCAGCATTCAGGTCAACCCATCAGGAGCCCCGTCTGCCCATCTCGCTGGGCCAGGGGGCTGTACCAAGGGCCCCATCGGGGAGCAACCAGACCATAACCCCAGCCCCCCATGCGCTACGAGAGGAGTTGCGGGAGTTCCTCGAAGACGTCCGTGGCTCCCGCAACAAAGTCCAGCTTGCCCTCCAGCGATGGGGGGACTTTAATCAAATCCTCTGGGCCGCAAGGGCCCTCATGGGGGAGGGGAAAAGGACCGGGAGGCAGGGCGCTGCGGCCTACCAGCGGGTCCGCCACTTCCGTGACTCCTTACTCACCTACCGGGTGGGTCACAGACTGCTGCGCGGCCCGCCGGGAGCCACGAGCATCCCTGCCGGCGAGGATCCCCCCCAGCCCTCCTCATGGCACCCTTTACCATCGCAACATTGAACACCCGTGGCTGTAGGATGGGTCTCCGCAGGTCCCAGGTGCTCTCCTTCCTTCGAGAGGGGAGGTACTCTGTGGTTTTCCTGCAGGAGAACCATACGGATCCGACCGCCGAAGACAGCTGGCGGCTGGATTGGGGGGACAGGGTCTACTTTAGTCACCTCACAGTTCATACGGCTGGAGTGGCGACCCTGTTCTCCCCCGACCTACGACCCGAGGTGCTGGGGGTAGCCGAGGTTGTCCTGGGTCGCCTGCTGCACCTCCGGGTCCGCATGGAGGGGCTCGTAGTCAACCTCATCAACATCTATGCCCCAGCAGCGAGCCCGGAGCGGCTGCAATTCTATCAGCAGGCATCTGCCTTCCTCGGCACCTTGGATCCTCAGGAGTGCCTGGTCCTGAGAGGGGACTTTAACATCACCCTTGAGGAGGGGGACCGCTCGGGGACCGAGCAGAGCCTGGCCGCCGTCGCCGTCCTCCAGGAGATAGTCGAACACCACTCCCTGGTGGACGTCTGATGCGACCACCACCCAGATGACACTTCCACGTTCACCTTTGTGAGGGTGGAGGCCCATCGGTCGTGCCACTCCCGGTTGGAGCGCATTTATTTATCACGCTTTCATCTTTCACGAGCCCACTCCTCCAGCATCCGGCCGGGCCCCATTTTCTGACCATCACATAGGCACCGTGACAGCCTCCCTCTGCACGGAGACGCCGGGGCCGGCCTATTGGCATTTTAACAACAGCTTGCTGGAGGATGCGGGCTTCGTGGCGTCCTTCCGGAAGTTCTGGCTGGCCTGGCGAGGGAAGCGGTGTGTCTTTCCCATCGCGCGGCAGTGGTGGGACTTAGGGAAGGTGCGCGCCCGGCACTTCTGCCGTGATTACACCCGGGGCGCCAGCCGACGGAGGGATGCAGCGATAGAGCAGTTGGAACGGGAGGTTCTTAGAGCTGGGAGAGGCGTCTGGCCGCCAGCCCCGAGGATCCACCCTCTGCAGAATCATGCCGGGAGAAGCGGGAGGAGCTCTGGACCCTCGAGGACCATCGGGCCCGGGGTGCCTTTGTTCGATCCCGCATCCGTCTTCCTTCGGGAGATGGATTGCGGCTCCCGCTTCTTCTACGCCCCTGGAAAAAAGAGGGGGCTAAGAAACCTATCATCTGCCTACTGGCAGAAGATGGCACCCCCTTCACGGATCGGTGGAGATGTTCTAGAGGGCGAGAGCCTTCTACGCAAGCCACGGATCCGACCAATCCTAACGCTTGCAGAGTGCTTTGGAGGAGCTCCCGACGGTCAGCGTGGGCGACCGAGACCGGCTAGAGCTGCCTCTCACTCTGGCCGAGTTCTCGGAAGCCCTCCGTCGCATGCCCACCAATATATCTCCGGGCATGGACGGGCTGACCGTGGAGTTCTACCGCGTGTTCTGGGACATCCTGGGCCCAGACCTAGTCACCGTCTGGGCCGAGTCTTTGCAAGAGCGGGGTCCTCCCCTCTTTCGTGCAGGCGAGCCGTGCTCGCCTTATTGCCGAAGAAGGGGGACCTCCGCGATTTACGAAATTGGCGTCCCGTCTCGCTCCTCAGCACGGACTACAAAATCGTGGCAAAAGCCATCTCCCTGAGGCTAGGGTCCGTGCTGGCGGACGTGGTCCAAACCAGACCAGACCTACACCGTCCCGGGCTGCAGCATCTTCGATAACCTATATCTGGTCTGGGACCTATTGGAACTTGGGGTGTAGGGATGGTCTGTCGTTCGCCCTCCTGTCCTTAGATCAGGAGAAGGCGTTCAACAGGGTGGATCAACGGGTATCTCCTGACCACTCTGCAGGCATTTGGCTTCGGACCCAGGTTTGTGAATTTTCTCCGGGTGCTGTACGCTTCCGCAGAGTGTCTGGTAAGGCTCAACTGGACCCTGACCGAACCAGTCAGCTTCGGGCGAGGAGTACGGCACGGGTGCCCCTTCTCAGGCCAGCTGTACGCTCTGGCGATCGAGCCCTTCCTCTGTCTCCTCCGAAGAAGGTTGACAGGGTTGGTGCTGAGGGAAGCCGGAGCTGCGGCTGGTCCTGTCGGCGTACGCTGATGACGTGCTCCTCGTAGTCCAGGACCCGGGCGACTTGGTGCGGGTGGAGGCTTGCCGGGCCATCTATTCAGCAGCCTCCTCCGCTTGGGTCAACTGGGTCAAGAGCTCTGGCTTGGTGGTAGGGGACTGGCGGCAGGCGAGCTCCCTCCCACCGGCGCTTCAGGCCATCCGGTGGAGCACGGGGTCCGCTGCTCTATCTGGGCATTTACCTTTCTGCCACGCATCCCTCTCCGTCGGAGAAACTGGCAGAATTTAGAGGGCGGGGTGATAGAGCGGCTCCGGAAAATGGACAGGACTACTCCGGTGCCTCTCCCTTCGAGGGAGAGCGCTAGTGCTTAATCAACTAATCCTGTCCATGCTCTGGTGCCGGCTCAACACCCTGGTCCCGGCCCCGGCTTTCCTGACCAACCTCCGGACATCGATTCTGGAGTTCTTTTGGTCAGGACTGCACTGGGTCCCTGCATTGGTTCTCCGTCTATCTCTGGAGGAGGGAGGGCAGGGCCTCAAATGTCTGCTTACTCAGGTCCATGTCTTCCGCCTCCAGACCCTGCAGAGGCTCCTTTACGGTGCAGGTAGTCCGGCGTGGAGCATACTGGCGCACGCCTTCCTGCGCCGCTTCCGAGGGCTCCGATACGACCGGCAGCTCCTTTATCTCCATCCGAGAGGTCTTCCGCGAGACCTCTCCGGGCTGCCTGTCTTCTACCAGGACCTCCTCCGGACCTGGAAACTCTTTACAACGACCAGGTCCGTGGCGGCCACCGAGGGGGCAGATCTCCTCACGGAGCCCCTGCTACACAACCCCCAGCTCCGTGTGCAGGTGGCGGAGTCCCGCTCGGTGCGCCAGAGTTTGGTCCTGGCAGAGGTCACAAGAGTCGGAGACCTCCTGGACTATGACCAGGGAGACTGGCTGGATCCCTAACCTTCGCTCAGCGCATGGGGCTTTCCAGACCTTGTACTCCGGCGCATACTTCAGGAGGGTGAAGGCCGCTTTGCCGCCCACTGCTTCAGGTTTCATCTCAACCGGATCCTGCACGAGGGCACGCCCCGCCCACCCGTTACCCCAGGCCCGCTGGACCATTTAATTGGACCCCTGCCCCGTGGACCCAACCGACCCCTTCACCCCTTCACTAGAAGCCGGCTGCACAAGATGCAGCCGGTCTGCTTTCAAACCGCACCAAGAAAACATCTCTACACGCTCGTGCTCCACACCCTTCACGCCCGCACCCTCGTGTGCCGCCCCGATACAAAATGCCGGGACTCCTGCCACCGTTGGAGGGTGAGGAGCCCGGTGGGCCACCTATATTCCACCTTAGTCCAAGGCCCGCCGATGTCAGTTGGCGGCTCCTCCGGAGCCTGAGCACGGCGGTACTTGGCGCGGTTCACTGCCATTCCAGAC